>NC_141051.1:30739249-30811749 GCF_041138505.1 Cibotium barometz
GGCACTTTTATCTTAACCCAAGTGTTTGTCATCCCGACAAACCTAGGATACTATTGCATATGAAGCGCTATGAGGATATCCAACATCCCTATTAATTGACGATACCCTTGAAAAGGTAATGTATAATCCCATTGGAACATGGATATCACCCTTTCCTTTCAAAAAAGGTAACCCAGATGATGTTTATTTGGAAGAACAATTGATTCCATATTTAGATAGATTGTACAAATCAAAAGACTCTGTACAAGATTATGTAATGAGAAACCCATTTTTGTAATGTAATGTCTTCAATTGTCCTATTCTCATTGAAGTAATGTGTCCTGAAAAATAGTATACATTTCTTGTTTTTTGAAAATAAAAGTTAGACAAAAGGCTCTTGATTAATTATGTTAAAAGAGTACATTCAAATGGATAATGTCAAGTAGGGGTGTCATTAACAATATGGACTTGATTAATTATGTAAAAAGAGTACATTGAAATGGGTTGAGTCAAGTAGGAATGATCTTGACTATGTTACCCAATTCTTTACATTGTATTAGTCGCTCCCTTCTAAGGAGGACCTTTCTTCCATTGTGAATGAAAGTAAAGTGTGCCGGTATGTCTTGCAAGGATTCTTCAACAATATCCTTCCTTAGCTGTTGTAGATTGCATTTCTCCCATATAGAAATAATTGTCACCAGTGTTGAAGCTTCATCAATCACTTCAATGTCCATGACTTTGTTGTCCATTGCGCTTGCGGCTTTCTAATCCATTGGCACCAACTCTCCCCACTGATGTAACGGGACCTGCTATACCAGAAGGACAAGATAAAAGTTTGAGTTGCAATCATGTACTTTGCAACTATTGTCTCCAGTGCAATGTTACAATGGATATCGTCAAAAACTTTACTGTGTCATCCCTCATCAAGAAGCCTTGCTCTAAGAGAAATGTATCCAAATCTTTGCAGACGAGCATGGTTCTTGCTATCCACCTGGAATAAGCTAAAAAGCTCCACAAACACAGTAATTGGTAGGTAAACCACAATTTTCACTACACGAGTTGGAATGCTCCCTTGTCGAGAGCGTTGCACATCCTTGAAGAGCTTGCTCCTTGCTGACTCCATTACTGAGGAGTCTGGGATAGTTCAATCCATGTAGTTCCACTCAGCTTGCAAACTTACCTCTTCCAAGTGGCCACAATTGTGTTTCTTGTTTAGTAGACGGTAGAAATGATTATTAAAAAAGATACCTGCATCTACAAGGCTTTTGTTGCTTCTCCCCTCATACTGTAGCCGACCAATGTGTGCATGAACCACATTCATAATTCCAGTGATGCACTCAACTAGCTCCCACTCCTCATAGGATGAGGGATACACATCTGCAACCATAGAGATGGAGAGTTTACATAGTTCATGAGACCATTATGAGAAAATGGAAGATTGACAAGCGATAGATTAACTTACAATTTGGTCTATGCGAGGGCAAAGATATGCCATCTTGACTCTCAAGCACAAGCTCATTATGCATATATACATGCTGCACTAGGACCTCCTTGATGGTTGTCCTTCCAGCCTCTATCTTGAAGTCTTTCACTCTTCCTTTCCATGACGCCCTGAAGATATTCTTGTTGCTTGTCTTTCTTCTCTTCCTTGGCTGCATAAGGACCCAGGTTGCCTTCGTTATTAGCACTTCAGTCCACTGATTTTGCGCATTAATAGAGTTGGATACAAGTATGACAAACACTAATGATACTGGTCTCCTTGCCCTATGAATTGAATCATCTATGATGGCATTAGTGGGGCGAAATTGGGATGATAAAAAACAAGATTTGCTATGGAGTGGTGCAGAAGATTGAAGCTTAGGGAAATGGAGTGCAAAAGGTACAGAAAATGAAAAGAGCGCGAGAAATTGTTTAAGCCCAAGAGGAAGTTTCAGGAGGGAATTTTCCCTCCTCTGCAAAGATACGTGTATTTAACATATGGATAGGAATAGAAGTTTCCCCCTCTACAAAAGTGTAGGTGTGTTTAATGCATGCGGGTGTGAAAAGTGACTATCAAGTGTAAGTAGAATACCTTTTGAGGTGGAAAAGAAGAATTTTTGGATTTAGGAAAAAGAAATAACCTATTTTTCAACGTAACGTTGCCTTCTTCTTGATTGGATGTGCTCCATTTTCTCTCTCTACGAAAAGGCCCTACGAATGACCTCCAAAATGTCCTAATGAACACCATTTCTAGAGAAGTCAAAAGATTCCATGGATGCCAAGAAGCAAGAGGTAGTACCTTGTCCATGTGCATATTGGAGTGGAGACAAAGACAACAGCACACACAAATGTAGCACAAGCAAGCAGAGTAGAAAGAAGCACAACACTCAGAGTAGATTAATGAGGATGAGTGAAGTCCAAGTAAAGTGACATAATTAGGTCACTTACACACACTAACAAGAATGTGTACAATTGCTCAAGGAAAAAAAACCTCCTAAGGAGGAAAACGTTCCTTGGTCCATTATTAGCCTACATCGATACATCACTACTATATAAATGGCTAGTGATGATGTGAACATGTAAAGGGATTATGTGTGGTTGATAAATCCCCAAGTGGCAATAAGCCTAAAGTTTTGCAAAAAGCTTTAAACTTCTCTTGTGGGAGGGCCTTCGTAAACAAATTTATCACATTGTCGTGTGTAGACATAAACCATGATAATCTCTCCTACAATGAGCCTCTCCTTGACACAGTGATAATTTACCTCAAGGTGCTTTATACGAGTATGAAACATTGGGTTCCTTGTAAACGGCTAATGCGCTCTACCCGTCAGTGAAGATGGAGACACCAAGATGTGCCAAAAGGTTTACGAGCTATACACACTCCACAGTCATTATAAAAGTTTTCTTGTGCTCAGCTTCACAACTTGAAGTGGCCATCATGTGGCTACTTCTTGCTGAGCCATAATATACGTGTATCAGCAAGGTGAAATCAAAAGCCACTAGTGGACGCTTGCAGATCAACCTAATGGGGATCACTAAAAGCATGCAGCTAAATATCACCCCCCTTAGCATATAATAGCCCAAGGGATTGAGTGCCCTATAAGTATCAAAATACTCACTTAGCAGCCTACCAATACTTACTTTTAGGACTGTGTATAACTGGGAGACCCCAAACTAAGTATCTAGCCTCATATATGAGGCACCCACCAACAACCTTCTGATAAAGTGATGCATCAAATGATTCACCCGCATCATGGAGACTAAGCCTAGCACTTGTCTCTATTGGTGTAGCAATAGGCTTACAGTCTTCAAGATCAAACCAAAGCAAACTCTATATATACTTTGACTGTAACATCACAATTATATACATCACTCATTCACTGCATAACCTTGTTGGGTAAGCATTTACTCATCCACCCTCATGTTGTTGTACAAGTTTCTATGAGTGATGAATGTGCTCTACTTTGTAAGGTCCCCTTCATGAGAAGTAGCCATTGTGCCAAGCACCCGACCGGCAATAACACTCATCTATAGTTACTTTCATTGGTGCATACATTACCATCCACATAGCACCTTTGTTAGAGAGAACTCATTATATAACCATCAAAAATTACATCACCTCTAATCAACAAAGAAATCTCCAAGAATTATTGTCAATTTTATTGTCTATAATATTGATCCAATTATGTAACTACTATTTTTTTAAAGGCAATATATTGTATTTGAAAGGAATAGGGACCTAACATTGTTTAAGAAATAAAAAACCAATTAATTACCAATTGATTATTTTTAATAACTAATCTCTAAAGAGCATTAAAAATTGAACCTTAATCCCTCTTTTCAAACATCTCCTTTCAACAGTTGGTGGAGATCGTGCAGTCTCTCCTTCTCTCAAATGTTTCACCTTCTCTCAGATATCACACATCTCTAACAGGCCTCTCTTATCACACTGAAAATCTCTCTCTCTCTCTCTCTCTCTCTCTCTCTCTCTCTCCAACTTCCCCCTCTTAGATCATACAGAGAATCTCTCTTCTTCTCTCGACACACACAGAGACACTCTCTCTCTCTTTGCAAAAGAGTATTTTTCTCACCCCGCAAAGAAAATCCTTCATGGGAGGCCTAACCATAGTAGAGAATCTCTCTTGCAATTTGTAGATTAAATTTGATCATGAATGAAAAGTCCATAGAAATTTCTAGCATGAGTTGTAAAAAATATCTATGGATGGATTTCTTTCCATTATAGTGTATATTGGGAGAGATGAATTATTGGAGACAGCAAACACTATTTAACTTACTAATATGTATATCTATTTAGTGTACCCGCCCAACTATAAGGGGAAATCGGCTCCATCCACTTGAGTGGGCCCCGAGGGTGTGTACGAAAAAAAAAAAGAAAAAATAATAATAATTTCTTCTTCTCTAATCAATACACTTGGGGGGGGTGGGGACAATAGTCAGGTGGTTAAGGAGTCGTCTTTTCTTCTCCCGAACACAAGCTCAAAGATAAAAAAAACAGGCATACAATTCAATGTTAACTATTCTTTTATTACAAAAGACTTCAATGCTACTAAAAAAATAACCTTTTTATGACAAGGTACTACATGACAGAACAAAAAACAAGAATTTAAAGTGAACTCTTCAACAGGAAATGTGCAAGCCCAACCAAGCTCATGTGTGCTCTCACCTTTGCTTTGTTTAGATAGAGATGACTTACGTAAAGAATACAACTACAAATTACTCATCCATGTGATTCCTCATATGAAATTTTAATTTACAATTCAAGCCCAGAGTGTGCTTTGAATGGACCTAGTTATGACGTTAACCCTCCCCTAATACCTTAAACAAAAAGGGAAATTGAGCCATTCAGTGATAATTCTAATGTGAAATCTTCACTTCATGGGCAACGCATCGAGACAATTAGCCGTCTCCAAAGGTGGATGAGAGATGTAGGCCTCAGCTTAAGGACTCTCCTAAGGTCTTGACCACAAGGAATACCAATTATGAACTTTGGTTAATTAATGGAGAGCCAATCAAGAAAAGGCATGAGTGAGAGGGTCCTTTAGGTGTGACCAACACCACAATTAAGCTTTTTTCAAATGACCAACTTTGGTCAACACCAAATTAAACATTCATCATCATAGAATTAAATGGAAATTTCCGATGTCTGGAAACCAAAACCAAAACCAGCCAGTTTGACACTCAATAATCGAATTAAAGCATGATATCTTTGACAAATATGGAGGTTGCAAACAGTCAGAAGTCCATGTCATCTTGCACAAATCAGTTATCCTTTCACCAAAAAGAAGCACAAATGTAAAAGGCATGATGCTGGTGCCTCCTCAACATGCTTCTTTGTAGGGGAGTGACTGCACTAGAAAAACTGGACAGCTTCTACTCATAAGGAAAGTATTACAAGGAGGCAACACTAAAACGGAAACCAAGACAAGGGAACTGCACTACCAAAGCTATGACCTTGTGTGCCTCAATATACGGCCTAATCAACAGACCCTTCAGACAGCCATTCCATAATTTGTCTGTATAATGGCCATGCAAGGGAGTTAGATGTCATTACTATACTCATCATAAATCTGTTCTATTGAGTTATCCAGTAACACTCAATCGTGTAAGAGTAGATAACACTCAGTCTCAACATGACCTAAGTACTCGAGACAGCTAGGTTCCCCAACATAAGCCCAGATTCTACTCATCGTCATCCTCGTCCTCGTCATTATCCTCTCTATCATCCTCATCCGCAGCACCATTGCCCTGTATAAGACCAGATATCCTATCAGCCTGCCTTTGCAAGCAAGCACTTCAAATAACCAAAAACAGTTGAAAGATTTCTTCACCAAAAGCCTTGGAGCTCAAAATTCCATCAGGATCTCTTACCTGATCATCATCATCATCTTCCCTATCCTCATCATCAAATTCCTCATCATCTTCATCATCATCATCATCATCATCTTGATCCTATTATTAACTCGTGCAAGCAATCAGTCTGTGACCAATACCACAAAGATATCAAAAGCTACCAAACCATCTTTCAACTTCCAAATGACTCACATTGTTAAAATACTTCAATGGATTTGGCCACAAATCCTCTCTAATTATCTCTGCTACCTGCATCAAAAAGGCCAAAACATATAATCCCATGCTTAGATGGCAAGGATAGCAATGCAAATATAATAGAAACACCTCGCAGTCGAATGTCAACTGTTCACAAGCGTACAAATAAAAATCGCCCACTTTTATGACCCTACTACACAAACTTTCTTATAGGTTGTCACCCAGTAACATCACCTGCCTACAAAACTGGGCAGCTGCAATTGCTTTAATGAATGGGACTCATGAATGCAATTGAAAATTTAAACAACCTCATTTACCTCATCATGGATACCATCTGAAGAATCTTTCTGCTGGGTATCGCTGAACCATTTAAAAAAACTGCAGAGGAATACATAATAAGTGTCATGAGGAAAGCTTCCATACTACAAGGAGGAACCAGTGAGCTCGGGCTGATCTAACATCTAAGAGCAAACAAAAAAAAGGTAAGAAACCAAAATTAGCAAATAAGTGTAAAACATATTTTCCAAGTATGAAAGTCAATCCATTATGCAGTCCTATCAGGAACAAATAGGACAACCCTCCTGGAATCCATGCCTCAAATGAAAAGGCATTAGGTGCAACCAATGAAGGCTGTTTTATTTGATTATTTGCACGAGCGAGGAAGTAAAATGACTGACCTAGTATTAAATTCGCAATCACTAGGTGATCTTAATTAATTACTTGTACAAAGTATCGCGATTAAAAGCCATTAATTGTCTCTCCAAGGGGATGATCAAGTGCCTACGCAAAGTATGGTCGCCATCTGGTAAGTGTGGTAAGTGGAGATAACCCTCTCAAACCACCTGGCCCCCTGGGAAAACGTCATCTTGAAGAATGTACTTGCAAGCAAGAGACATCTCTAGTCTCCTGCATCTAATGCCCTAGCAAAAATTCAGTCTACTGCCCAAGATAATGATCAAGAAGTTTCACCATCTTGCCTTGAGTATAGGTATATGTGAGTATGACGACAACGGGGTTACATGCACCAGTGAAGGGTTCATGAGTAGATATAGGAGGGATTGCTGATGCACGCATATGTGAGGAGCCCACACGTGCTCATATGCCAACAGAGAGAGGGGGGGTGGGATATCATAGCCAACCCAAAGGCACTCAATAGGAACAAATCCTCACAAAGCTTCGATTGTCAAGCCAAAAGTCCACACATGATGCATATGACGGCACTGAAAGTGCAAATTGTCAAATTTCCATCGATAGGTGAGGTTGTGCATTAATACTCAAACATCCTGCAGACACATAAAACTGATACCGAATTTCAAGACTTCAAGAGGCAAAGTCCAGTAGCCGCTTCTTGTTCTACACATTGGACCTCACCTCCCATGCAAGCTTTAACAGTCTACCACTGGGTAAAAGCTCCACATCTGTGATTTAACAGTAAGCCCTTTTCAAGGTAAGGAATCCTGTGTTAGCAGTCATCTCTTGTCGGTACCATATTTAAAAAATCCCAGAAAAATCAAGGGGAAAAAAAACAAAACCTGAAATTTGGACGAAACTGCCGTACTAGAGAGGTTTCGAGGTTTTTAAAAACCATTTCGAAGTTTCGAGGTTTCGAGGTTTCGAAAGCTAGAAACAGGTTTTTTTGTTACTATGCTCCAAATTTAGCAAGCACAGTTTGGATGCAAAAATTACTAAATATAGTAAGTGATTCCTAAATTTTAGGAAATCTCTATTTTTTAAGGTTAGCCTTCTTAGGACAAACCGAGGTCCCTATTTTCTAGGGCCCGACCCTAGATTTTAGGGACCCCCTAATATGGGAGTCAAATGAAAGCTCTTTCCATCCACATTCACAAAACAATAATGGTTTTCCAATTTGATACATCTCACTCATGTAAAATGAAAATTAAACAATCACTCTAACATAGACTTTAATTGGTCATGCCATCTTATCGATTGTAACTGTCTGCTCTAGCGGATCTAGCCCACACTCCCAAGCATCAATCCTTTCTATGTGTGAGCTTGACCCTGGTATGCTTGAGTTCCGGCCATAGGCACCCAATCAGGTCATATAGGTGGAGGTGTGCACTATCCATGTTTTAGCCCACGGTGTGGACCCACCATGACCTATGGCCAGTCACCAGTAGCCAACTCCTATGCACGAATCTATCCAAATGAATGGATCTTCTTGCTTATCTAAATTCAAAGGAAAACATGAAAAACATAGAAGAAAGTATAATTATCACAAAGGATACAAAGAATTCTTTCTTATATTTTGTGTTGAGTCATGACAATTTTCCATGTTTTTTCTCCAGTTTTGCTAGTCATGGGAGATCCTGAGAGCTGCCAGACTGTTTTCTCTCCAGGCAAACCTGTTGTATTGCTGGCTGACCTGATATGGTCCTAGCCGACTGGTTTTGTGCTGGCCGACTAGAGGTTTTTCAGTCGTGGACCCCTTAAGAAGCTGTCGGCTATTTTTGGGCTGGTCGACCTACAGCCTAGGGTGGTATAAATACCACACTTGCCCCCCACACCCCATTTTATACCAGATCTTGTTGTGTATAGCAAAGTTTATACAACCTCTCTTTCTCTTTACTTCTATGTTTTCTTTCTCACAGCAATTGTCTCATTTTCTCCTGTGCATTCCAACATGGCATCCGCTTGGAGACAGTGAGAGCTTGAGGGTTTGCTGTTTTTTGGTGCTGATTGGAGAATTTTTGGGCTGTTCGAGACTTGGAGAACAGGTAGAAGGCAGCCATCACTGTTGGACAGCCACCTTGCATAGTGTTTGCAGCCTCTTCTTCATTTTTTTCCCACCCGCCCTCCCTTCACAAGACCTTGTGAACTCTTGAGATGGCAGATTTGCTTGAGATCGCTGAGAAGCCTGTGAAGATCCCCACTCTCCCCACATTCCTGGTGGATCAATAGTTGGACGGGGCCAACTATGGCATCTGGAAGGTAATGACAGAGTCTGTCTTGGAGTCTTATGACTTGGCTGATTTCATTGTGGTTGGTGTTCCACGGCTAGAGTTGGAGGACGGGGAGCTTTTACCTTCTACTAGGAAAGAACACGAGGCTCAGGCACAGTTATGGGATCGTGTCAATGCCCATGTGCATTCTTTCATCTGCAGTAATTGGGGAGTAGAATGAATGCAAATGTCCGCCACTAGAAACACCACGAGGATGCTTCCCGTTGATGCAGATCATGGGGGGTGGGCAATCAATCTTTCACATTCAGGGAGCCGAGTAGCAAAAGGGGAGTAGTATTTGATGTTGGGTCATTCACAACATTACTATGAATCCTTTTCTCAATGGGAAACATATATAGTATGAGATACTCTCCTACCCTGTCTTCCTTAATTGCACACCCCAGGTGATTAATCATATCAAACACATGACGTTGGCCCGAGGGATTTGGCATCACTTCGCTTCTCTGTATAACAAGGTATCACCCATGAAGCGGATTTACTTGGAAGTGCAAATGCGGGTGATGAATCCTGCAAATTTCTTCGCCACTGCGGGAGCACATCAACAAACTCCAGGCTCTTCAATAGGAGGTTCTTCAAGCGGGGAAGGAGATATCTTCAGAGGACATGGCCATCACTTTGCTGTCTCATCTAACCTCTCAGTATACAACTTTCTATTCTTCTTTGATCACCAGTGGGAGGCTTAGCACCATCACATGGGAGGAGCTTGTGCCTATGGTTTTGGACCAGGAAGAGCGGACGAATCCTCCACAGGGCAGAGGTTCTGAGGCCTTGACTAGCCAGCGGTCAAAAGGCTGCAACAAGAGCAAAGTTAAGTCTTCACAGGTGAAGTCTTCTGAGCATGAGCCCGACTCGGATCATGACACCTTGAAGGCAGAGCAGACCTGTAACCATTGTGACGAGAAAGGCCACTATTGGAGGAAATGTCCTCAACGGAGCACCGAGAAAGGTGCAAATTTCTTAGCTGTAGCCGTGAAGACTCCAGCTTTTGTGCACTTGGAGATTATGGACACCGGAGTTTGTGCCTATGGTTTTGGACCAAGAAGAGCGGTTTATGAATCCTCCACACGGCAGAGGTTCTGAGGCCTTGACTGGCCAACGGTCAAAAGGCCGCAACAAGGGCAAAGGTAGGAGCCCGACTCGGATCGTGACACCTTGAAGGCAGAGCAGACCTGTAACCATTGTGGCGAGAAAGACCACTATTGAAGGAAATGTCCTCAGCAGAGCACCGAGAAATATGCAAATTCCTCAACTGTAACCGTGAAGACTCCAGCTTTTGTGCACTTGGAGATTATGGACACCGGAGTTTCATCTTCTTCGAGCAAGGAAGCCGCTAGGGATACTCAGGAGTGGATTGTAGACAATGGTGCTTCCAAGCACATGACTCCTTTTCGAGAGTTATTGCAGGATCTTCAAAGGCACACAGGTCACATCCTTATTGGTGACAAGTCCACTATCCCTATTCATAGTGAGGGCAGGTTGGAGATCATTCCTGATGGCAGAGGGGGGAAGCATTCCTCCCAAGTTCTTTATGTCCCATCTCTTGGTTTTCATCTTTTGTCAATGCATGAGGTTTGCAAGACTGGCATACGGGTGGAGTTTGATGAGCATTTTGTTGCTCTCCAGGACAAAGCAACAAGCCAGGTTGTTTGGGAAGGTGGAGAGGAGAATGGGATTTATATACTCTTAGCACTCTCTTACAGGTCCTCAGTTAGGTGATTTGTGGCAGTTTTGTCATGGACACTTGAATGTGGATACGCTATGGCGGGCTTTCCGGGACCAGATGGTGGATGGCTTGCCAGATGTTGGTAGCAAGCAAGGGCATTCCAATTCTTGCGTTCATCAGTCAAAGGAGCCTCTGCAAACGATGAAACATGCAGAAGCTTCGGGGGAGATCGGTAACTCCAATGCTCAGAAAAACATCACACGTTTCACGACGAAAATAACGCACAAAACTGAATATAGATGTACAAAAAAATAGAGAGAGAGAGAGAGAGAGAGAGAGAGAGAGAGAGAGAGGGGGGGAGGGAGGGAGAAGAGAACACAGTATTGGGTCCCGAATACCCTCTATAGGGCCCCCACCACGGATGGTGTATTTGCTTTTATTAGAATGATGCAAAATCTGAAATAAAAGACTGAACCTGAACCTTCTTGGCTGAGATAGATCTTTGCCCTTGACCTTCAATCCTTCACCCTTGGGTTAGCTTCTCCCTTGGCTATCTTGGCCCTTGAGTTAGCTTCAGCACCTTGTGAATTATGAGATGTGATGGACTAAAATTATGCTATGGGTATTTATACCCTTCCCTAAGACCTGGTCAGCTGGTTGCTTTTTCCCTCCACGACTTGCAAAAAATAGCATTTAATGCTAATTAAGCCCACGTGTTCACATTGTTCCTTCTGTACTGGCCTGGCCGCCTTGTGGGCTGCTGTCCAGGCCTGCACAGGCTGCTGGGCAGCCCCCGGGCACTGGCCGACTGGCTGCTGGGCAGCCCTTTGGCCTGGCCACCTGGCTGGGCTGGCCCAAAGGCCCTGTCAGCTACCTGGCCAGGCCCCTTAGGCTGGCCGACAGCCTGCCCAGCCCATACTAGGGCTGGTGGGCAAGACCTGGGGCCTTCCTGGCCCCCTTCGGGTGGCCATAGCCTTCCCCATGCCCATACCTAATGCACACCTACATCTACACAGTTGTTTGCCATCTGGTCACAGACCAAACATACAGAGCAACTGACATCATTCCAGAGGGAGACTCACAGCGTGGACTGGCACTGCTTCATGTGCAGGACAATGCACACCACACCTAACCTCAGATGAGTGGAGTGGAACCCTGGCTGACTCGTCCCGGACTGGGCTCACATGGCACCAGTTTTCCACCCCAGGTCCTGCACCTTCTTGTTCAAATATGTCTACGTGGCATCCAAGTGCGGGATGCACGTGACATCCCCTTCTACTTGACTTGATGGAAGCTGCATAGCCTCCAAATAGTCCATCAATAAAGCCGGATGGTCGTCGAAGAACTCTTTGTCAAGCCATACCGCTTCGTGGGTCCCTCGGTCGTGAAACTTTGTGAGGAACTGTCTATGTCTTTGGCCCGAGCCATGCTTGAAGCAGTGCAAAAGGATCTGTTTTGGAACCATCACTTCAGCTTCATCAATGATATCTGGTTCTGCTTCGTCTTTCACTTCTGAAGGGATCGGACCTGCATATGGTTTGAACCAACTGACATGGAACACATCGTGCATAGTCCAACTCGGAGGTAGCTTCAACTTCATTGAAACCTCGTTAATCTTTCTCTCGATGGGAAAAGGTCCGAAGCTCCTAAATGACAACTTTAGGCATCGCTTGCCCACTTGTTTCAACCTTTGCTTCATAATCCGAAGATAAACTCAATCACCTTCTGAAAACTTCATATCCCTTTGGTCTTTGTTGGCCTGTCGAGTGTAGACCTCCTACGCTTTAGTAAACCTATCTTTTACTGACTCCAAAATCTCTAAATCTCCTAGTAAGACTCCGTCAATCTATTCGCTTCAAGTATTGAAGACGAGGTTCTGGTCAATAGCGACTGGAATGGTCTTCCAAACGCTACTTCATATGGAGTCCTGCTAATAGCTAAAGAAAAAGAATCATTCAAAACAGCTTGAACTAAAGGCAAATAAGATTCCCACTTACCTTGCTGATCGTGGACATAACACTTCAGCACATCAAAGGCCAACTGATTGTAGATTTTTGTCTCGTCGTCCGTCTGTGGGTGAAATGCACTAGAAAAAATCAATTTAGTACCAAAGTTATCAAACAATGCCCTCCAAAAATGACTGGTAAACTTGGCATCTCGGTCTAACACTATGGTTCTAGGGATCCCACCAATCAAGTACCAATGCCAAATGAACAAATGGACAACATCTTCGGCGGTCACATTGGCCCTTCATGGAATAAGCATAACACTAGGGTTAGGGTTACGTTTTGGCCTATTGAACGATCACTGAGCGCCACCTGCTTTTGAAGACCGCCGACCCGTTCTGCCTCACTGGACTTACTGTGCGCCGTTCATACGCTGTTGTGCGCCAACTGTACCTGTGTTGTATGACGCCCTGTACCGCCGCCGACTGTACCTGTGCGCAGCGCAGCTGATTGTACCTGCGTCGTCACCGCCTGCGCCTCAGATTTGCACTGTCCTCTGTGCCGCCTGCACCTCAGATCTATGCCACGCCATTTTCCTTGCTGCATAGTCCCGCCTTGCTGCCCTGCGTAGCCCTGCTTTGGATAGCTCCACACTCTCTTGCAGATGAGGATGCTCCCTTTGGCTTCTCACATAAGCTTAGAGAGCCCGAGTTTGATGATGAGGACAACCTTAGCGATGGCAACTTCAATGAGGCCACAGATGTGTCCTCTTCTCATGAGGATGATTTCAGCGAGAGCTCTAATAGTGATGTCTTTGTCTAGTCTCTCCTTGGGCCTTGGCTCTCTTTTTGTACTCGCTTTTTTTTAATGAAATTTTGGATTGAAACAACTTCTCTAGACTCGACCCTTCCAAATTGAAAATGTCTACGTTTGTAGATGTTCCAAATTAAAAATGTCTATGTTTGTAGATGTTCTTTAATTAAAAAAACCATATTTTATCGTACGGTATCCTAAATTTTCATATCGTACTGAAAATTCTTGTACGGTATCGTATTTTCGTATCTTGACAACTATGTCAACGGTATTTGCGAGAGGCCCCTGAGAGAGATGTATACAACGATACAATCACCTAAGATACAATACTGGGTGTTCCTATGTTCAAAAGAAAAAGTATGACTAGACCAATCTATCTGGACCTCAAGGGTCTTAAACCACTCAATCCCTAATAGCAAGTCTACATGCTCTAGCTGCATAACATAGCACTCCAGAATATCTTTGTAGTCTTGAATCCGGATCGGTAGCTTCTCCGCCTTTCAATCCCACACTTGCCGACCCGCAGGTAGGCGTATCTCGTAGGTATAATCGCTAGGCGTTGTGTCCAGACCCAATTTCTACAAAAGTTTGTAATTAACAAAGTTGTGTGAGCTTCCGAGGTCCAGTAGAATGTGGATTCTATGGCCATTCACTTCTCCATAAACTCAGAGAAGATCGTGCAAGCCAAAAACTTTAAGTAGGGCGAGAAAGTACAGCGACTGAAGTACCTGTCAAAGACAACTAGTTGGCTGCCTTCATCTTGGAACCTGCGTTGGTCCTAGAACCCGTCTTCTTCGGGCACTTGTTACGCATGTGTCCTTTTTCTTCGTAGATGAAACGACGTCCCTCCTCCTTGATCTTCAAAGCCTTGAGGAGATGGTTTTTCTTCACTGGAGTCCAAGTAGAATTCTTCGAAGGTTGGTCCAAAGACTTTCCTTCTGTTGTGCTAGCCATCGACGCGGAGAACTTTCTTTTGTGCTTGTTCCCCTGCTCGGTTACGGGTTTGGTTTTGGAAGAGACCATCGTATTATCATAAATACGAATAAAGTGAATGGCTCGTCCAATGTTTTACACTTGTTATTCTTGACCTGTAAACGGTATGAGTCAGGTAATCCTGCTCTACGAAGAAACTCAAAAGAGTAGTAGAATCCATCTTCGTAGCTTTCATTTGCAAGTCTCTAAATTTCTAGAGGTAGACCTCATAATTGAGGGAGGTCATGGTCAAACTGGCAAACTGAGCAACTATATCGTACTCATCCTCCTCCTTGAGGAATTCTTTCTTGAAGACTTCTTCGAACTGTGCCCAGGTTGTTGGTTTAGATTTGAGTTCTTTCCACCAGAGCAAAGCTTTGCCCGAGAGGAAATCCACTGCCAACTAAATCTTTTTGTCATCGCCATATGGATGAAACTAGAAGTGGACCTGCCACTTATGTAGCCACATGTCCACAATCTCCTTGGTACGTTGCTTTTGCTCGCCCCCAAACTGCTCCAGAGTAATGTTGGGGCCTAAAACAAACGCCAAGGTATCCATGCCCGAGAGAGTAGACAGGGTAGTGGTCAATAAAGAGATGGAATTTTGCAAAGCCTGCATCTGCGCGGACTCTGGAGACCTGTGCCTAACGCTCCATATAAGATGCTATCGTGGTTGCTTGAGGCAGGAGCTGTAGAGATGCCTCGTTGGTGGCAGTATTGATATTTTGATGATGCAGGAGCACCACTTGGGTGAGAGCAGGATCCGAAGATATGGTTCGGTGATGCCTGGTAGATGGGACACCTTTTGGTCTGCAGGGTTTGGCCCTTTGGGTGGACAGGGAGGAGTATGCATGGTCATTGCAGATGTATGGCGGCAGGCCATTGTGGATCGAGGGATCATTGTGCCTGGTAGAGCACAGTATGTCATTCTGAGGATGCATGATGAGCTCTTGGGCGTGCTCAACGTCTATGCGCCCAACCATGCTAGTCAGGAGCAGCAGCCTGCATGTGAGTGGGTGGCGTCCCAGCTGAGCCAAGCACGCCAAGAGGTTAGAGAGGCAGAGGAGCAGAGACATGAGCTTTACTATCATCGCCAGGCCTCTCAGTGGACGCAGCTTGGTGATAGAGTGACTGGGGAGTTTTTTGAGATCACTGGACCCCGCCAGCTCGAGCAGGAGTCCGGCAGCTTGGGAGGCCGGACAGACCGGTAGCTACTGAGCCCGGGGAGATCAGAGCCATTGCCACTGGGTTCTATAGAGACCTGCTTTCAGCGGAGCCAGCCACTGAGGCTCGGGATGCTTGCAGGCAGACTGTGTGGGCCCATGTGCAGAGGAGGGTCACAGATCGTATGCGTACAGTTCTGGGGGAGCCTCTTTCAGAGGTTGTGCTTGCTGAGGCCTTGAGGGTCCTGCCGCGCCATAGTTGCCCAGGGGAGGGCGGATTGACGCCTGCCTTTTTTATGCGCTATTGGGACCTTTTGGGGCCAGGCCTCCGCAGGGGCTTTCAGTATGTTTTGGACACTGGGGTGATGCCACAGAGCTTTTCATTCAGAGGGTTTGATCTTTCTTATCCCCAAGGGGGAGGGAGTATCAGATGATATTCGGCGTTGGAGACCTATTACGATCCTCAATACTGTCTACAAGGTCTTAGCAAAGGCCTTAAGTTTGAGGATCCAGCCCTTCCTGGGGGAGTTGATTCATGCTACCCAGACAGGATTCGTCAAGGAGCGTAGTATCCTTGACAACATTTTCACCTTCTGGGGAGGCGACGGCCCGAGCTAGATTTCTTGGTGAGAACTTGGTCGTGATGCTTCTCGATTTTGAGAAGGCATACGATAGAGTCGATTGGGGTTTCTTAGAGGGCACTATGCTTCGCCTGGGCTTTGAGCCAGGTTGGATTAGAGGGGTGGCGGCTCTGTATTCCACAGCTCGTAGCCAGGTGTTGATTGCAGGAGGACGGGGGCCGAGTTTTGAGCTGACCAGATCAATCCGACAGGGGTGTCCTCTCGCCCCGTTTCTAGTTCTCTTCTTTGCTGAGGCTATGAGCATGTATTTGACGGCAGAGGAGGTTGGTTTGAGAGGACTCCAGCTCCCAGTCCGGGGGGAGGACCTGCTCGATGCTGAGTTTGCTGACGACACGGGCTTATTTTTGCATGGCTAGGAGGCCAATCTTCTTCAGGCAGAGCAGTCGCTCCAGGTTTGTAGTGCAGCTTCGGAAGCATTGATCAATTGGCGCAAGACAGTGGCCTTTTGGATCAGTAGCGCTCCCACTCCGGCATGGAGCCGGACCCCGGTTTTAGATGGATTCCTCCTGGCACAGCAGTGCGATATTTGGGATGCCAGATTGGACTAGATTTGTCACCTGAGCAGCAGATTGCCCCGCTTCTTCTGAGCATTCGGAAGAAGCTTTTGTATTGGAGTACAGCTCGGCTATCCTTGGCTGGGAGGGTGGTGGTGGCAAATCAGGTGCTTTTAGTGACCATGTGGTACATTACGTCTTGCTGGATCTTCTCGAGCTCTTGCATCAGCCAGGTATAGAGGCTGATCAGGAACTTTCTTTGGTCCGGGCGGGACAGTCAGCCAGCTCGGGCAAAGGTTGCTTGGGCAGTTATTACACTTCCGCTGGCCCAAGGAGGCTTGGGCATTACAGATCCAGTTGATCAGAGTAGAGCCTTATTGGGGAAGCTTATTGTTCGGGGACTGCTTCCAGGCGCTGAGCCTTGGAAAGAGCTTCTTTTGCAGCGGCTGCAGGCTCGGCTCCCCCAGCAGGGGACACTTGAGCACCAGAGATTCGATGGATCTTCATAGAGATGAGGAGGACAGGCCTCAGTAGAGGATGGGAGGACAGATTTGCTTTGAGCATCCTAAGAGCTTGGGAGTTGCTGAGACCGGGGCTCTCTCAGCGACCTCCTCCTTGTGTTGAGGAGCAGCGAGAGCCGCTCATCTGGAGCCCAGCGGTTCGCACAGAGCAGGGTCATATGCTGGGTTCTCGGCCTCGTCTAGCCTGGGGACCTTTGGCGGCAAGCCCAGCACGTAGCTTTGGAGACTGGCATGCCTTTTGCACTCTCCCAGAGGAGATCCAGGTGGAGAGGCTGAGTCACTTCAGAGGGGGGTTGATTATGAGAGATGACATTCAGGAGGCACTCACAGAGGAGTGGTTCACGCCTCTCGAGCTAGTGGCCCTACGGTGGATGGGAGCCTTTACACAATTGGAGATCCTGATTGCTGTCAGAGCTTGCACTGAGGATGGCGGATGCCTCTAGTATGAGATTCAGGATGAGGACAGACTTCAGAGAGTGGAGGTGGAGTCGCCTTTGGTTGCAGAGTGCACCTTTGAGAGGATACGGGTAGTGGCCGCCGCTTCTCGGAAGTGGCATATTGACCCAGACCCTGCAGATGTGCTCCCGGATTGGCGCATATGGGCATATGCAGTGCGCCCCTTGGCCCGGCTACAGTGGGACCCTGGGGAGTACGAGTGGCATGATCCTTATGCATCCCTTGAGGCCACAAAGATCACCTTTTTCCAATATACTGTTCGACTGGGGCGGCATATTTTGACGGCGAGGAGAATGGTCTCTCCAGCTGCAGCGGGGCACTGGCGGCTACAGGGACTCTCACACGAGTTCCTAGAGGATTTTTGGGCCCGGCTCTGGGCTAGTCGATAGGCCCGCAGGATCTTGACTTTCCAGTGGCTAGTCGCCCACAGGGGCTCAGCAGTTGGCACCTGGCTGGTCTACAGCGGTCTTCCGACGGCCTACGTCCGATGCGGCCACCCTATGGAGACACAGAGACATTGCCTATGGGATTGCCCTCAGGCGCAGCAGATTTGGCTGCGGATGCTGCGTATTCTGGCCCCCCTCTCTCCAGAGGGTATGTATACGTGGGGTGCCGCTGCTTGGTCGACTTCGCCAGGGCCTGCTATGGGCTATGAGACGGAGCAGGACAGCCAGGCCATCAGATTCATTAGGGGCCAGCCTCGCCTTGTTCCTTCACCGGATTTCTCGTCCGCCAGCTGGACACAGGAGTGGGATCTACGATGGGAGCTCCTCAGCAGCCTCACCATCTGGTTCACCTGGAGGGCCCGGTGTTTCAGGGCCTTTGAGGGGAGACTGGAGCCATCAGCAGAGACTGTACGGGGGATTTGGCAGGAGTTGATCCACACCCTACGAGGACAGTATGACCGCATCCGGGGCGACTCGGATGAGGCGATCTTGCGGCGCCAGGCCTTTCACACCACCTAGCGCAGCGGCCCCTTCTATACCCTACACGCGGGGTTCCCCCGCTGGCATTACAGGCCACCTGTTTGGCTTTTCCCCCCTCCTATTGTATGATTTAGCCCCAGCTAGCAAGACATACCGATCACTCTGTACCCCATGATGTCCCATACCGCCAAGGAGCTACCCTCGCGGGCCTCAAGACTACTACCAGCCTCGCTGCATGAAGGAGGTGCACGTCTGCACTAAATCCAGGCTCCTGACCCGCAAAGACTTACAAGACTCTATGAACAACTGACTAGCCTTGGCCACCCTTTTATAGGCTCCTGGCCGGTCACCGGCCGTTCACATTTGGCGCCCGCCCATCCATACTTGGGTGCCAACCCGTCAGTCTATCCCTAGCCCAGCTCGCCAATCAACCTGCCTAGCTTTAAGCTGCCCAAAGCCTCAAAGCTAGTCTTGTGTGCATGTTGCACACAGTAGATACACTCTGTTCACATGACAAGGAACCCACGATCATCCAGAGTCACTTTGTTCGTTAGAAGATTTGGCTAATGACATCTTGCTAGAGTTTTGTTCGACGGAGGACAATGCAGCGGACATCTTCACGAAGTCTCTACCTCAAGCAATGCTCCAACAACACTCCAGCTCACTGGGGTTGGTTCCACATTCAAGAGATGAGAGGGGGTGTTAGCAGTCATCTCCTATCTTTACCATATTACTCAGTAAGGAGCGAGGACCTCTGTTGTGGGTGTGCCCGCCTAGTTAGGAGTAGTCTCTATTTTTTCCTCATTTTCCATGTTTTTTCCCCAATTTTGCTAGTCATGGGGGGATCCTGAGAGCTGCCCGACTGTTTTCTCTCTGGGCCGACCTGTTGTGTATTGCTGGCCGACCTGCTATGGTCCTGGCCAACTGGTTTTGTGCTGGCCGACTGGAGGTTTTTCGGTCGTGGACCTCTTCAGTGGCTGTCGGCTGTTTTTGGGCTGGCCGACCAGCAGCCTAGGGTGGTATTAATACCACCCTTGCCCCCCACACTACCAGATCTTGTTGTATATATCAGAGTTTATACAGCTTCTCTATACACCCCACCCCCCACCACCCCCACCCCCAACCACCTCCCACCGCACCCCTTCAAAGCAGCTTGTTTTGTCCATTTTGCCAAAGAGTCTACTACACTTCTGGAATGATTGAGAACATGCATCAGCTCTTTGAAATCCTCCTGTATAAAAGCAAAGAATACCACACCATTTCTAACTTCTCGAAAGTGGAGTTTGTGTCGCGACCCACCAGCGACAGTGGCACGTGCATTGTGAAGAAGTGTTGCCTGAGAACTCTTTAAGATACATAAGCAGTCTTTGTAAAAGAGCCATACATCTTGTATCATGAAATTGCTTGGCCCTATGGGTTCTGCGCAAGGTACTAGTGGGTGATCACAATAGTCACACAGAAGAAAAAAGATACCTATAAGCCATGTTCACAAGCATATAGCCTGGTATAGAGGGACAAGACTTGTCAGGCAGGAACCTGAGTTCAAATCCACCAGCCTACTCCCACGGCACGCCTATAATTAAATATATAATATATGTCTCAAAAAAAGATACTTATACACCAGTATGCTCCTCATAGCTAGCAGGTCACAAAGATTAACAAGGAGATGCATAAAAATAATAATTTAGCCATCCTTCAAGCAGTGTACCAAGAACATGACAACTAAAACTCCACTTTCAGATACAAAGACAATATGAGAGCATATCAATTGCAATACAACTTATCCAGCATGTTTTGCTGTTGCCAAATCAATACTACAAACCTCTCCTCTGGAAAGGGCCGCTTGGTTCCCAATCCATGTGTTACTCCATTGGTGAAATCCTGCAAGTGATTGATCCGAACAAATCAAACTGATTTTGCAACACGTGGGTATTAATTCCACTGGAAAATCAAAGATGATGCAAGCACGTGTGTGCATCTACAGCACATTGGAAAACACAAGCTTACCATGCCATCTTTCCAACGAGGTTGGGTGCCAGATATTGAAGTAGTGCCCTCGTCAGAAAAGCGGAAGACCTTGACCAGTTTGCTGTCCTCAAAAAAGGGATTGAGCCGAAAAGTCTGTAATATCAGCACTTAAACTCAGGACCGGTGCTAACCACACTTATCTACTTCTTGACTGCTAGTTGTACTTGCCTACTGCAAACATTATACTTCAGATTACAGTAGCCTGTAAATGGCTCCAAACAGATCAAAAATGATGAACCCAATGTAGCACAGAAGATCCTTACAAAAGTGATACTGTAGCCAGACTTTACATCTTTGAAATCCTCCACATCCAAGGATTGCAAAAACTTGAAAACCTATTTTTGTAAGTGATGGGACCAGTTTGTAAGCTGAGATCTAGCCCCTGCAAATACAGAACTGCATAAAGATCATATATATGGGAAAGAAAATCTTGCCTGCTGATCCTCTTCAGTCAAAATCTCACTAAGTGCAGGATGGCTAAGAAACTGCAAGCAGGAACCATCTTCAGTTACGTAGCTTCAACTCTCATCAAGAATTCTTGAAGCACAGCAATAAATTCATCTATGGACAACAAATCCACTCATTTCACATGTGATGATGGACCCCTCAGATCTGCAAGGTCCGGATAAAAAGAGCAGAATTCACTATGAAGTGCCATTAACATAACAGCAACTCATGCTGGCAAGGATCAAAATGGCATGTTATGATAAGAGTACATGCGCAAACCATTTTGTTCAACTACCAAAAAAGACCTACATACAATAGTATGATGGCTTGAGGGCAGCTACATACCTAAAGCTGCAAAAATAAATTTAAATCACATATACAAGCCAAGGGACGTGTAGCCCAACTGTGAGGGCTTGTCCCTCACAGAGGGGAGGTCCTGAGTTCAAATCCCCGCAAGCCCCCATTGGTATTGTGGCCGCAAGTTGTAACACCTTCTGGCAGGAAGCCCTATCTGCCTCCATGCAGGTACCAAATTGCAACTACAAAAAGAGTATTCAAGGGGGAAAAAAAACTCATACAAGGCATTAGGTACATACAGCAGTCAGCCAAAAATCAGAAATCCCCTGTATAACTTCATTTCTCTTCTGGTACACTGGCCGCCTGATTTCATTGTATTTCTGCTCAACCGCAAGCACCTTGTCACTAGCTTCTTCATTCACCTGCGGATGTTGAAAACAAGCACACATTAGGGGCCCCTTGAAGACAAAAATCCAACAAAGTCCTTGCATTATTACTCAGTCTCAATCTGAACTACATGCAAGTAGAAGTTCAAAAAAATGCAGTCACTAGACTCGGTCCTCAATAGAAATGAGCAAAAGAACTGCCAATCGCGACATAAGATCTTACTAGGAGCAAGAAACAACTCAAAATGTCCATTCAAGTGAACATTCAGAGGTTTATGCACACAATGATTCTTCCTAAACATCACACACATCACACAAAAGACCATTTTATATCAAAGAAATGATGGTACTGTGCCTGTATATAAACAGGGCCACAGACACAATCATCATGTGTCATCGCAGGAAAGATCTATATATACCATGGAAAGTTCATGAAATTCCCCAAGAGTAGCAAAAACCAAAGTTCCACAAGAATTTACTCACAAAGCTTCAAATCATCAACTCCAACACGCAATCATAGACTACATGCTATGAACCTTTTGCTAGCCTATGCTTTTATAGGACAAAAGGCTGCTGGCCGGTTTGCTACAGAAGCTGTCAGCCTGCTGAATAAGCTCCACGACTTGTTTTTATCACCATAATCTCTTGGCTTTGAGAGTGCATATGCGGACAGCAATCTCTGTGTGCTTCTTTCTAATGGGGATATTTGTGTCGTTGTTTTGTATGTTGATGACCTCATCCTTTCTGGCTCAGATACTGAGTTGGTCACACAGGTTCAGTCCAAGCTTTCAGCGACATTTGAGATGACTAATCTTGGCCTTCTTCATTATTTTCTTGGGCTGGAGGTTTGGCAGAAAGATCACTGTATCTTCATTTCTCAGCAGAAGTATGTGAAGAAGCTGCTCTCACTTTATGGGTTGTCAAACTATACACCTCTCTTCTCCCATGGATCCCAATGCCAAGTTATCCAAGAAGGATGATACATCATTGGTGGATTCCACAGAATATCGACGGATTGTTGGCTCATTGCTTTACCTAGCCAACACCCGTCAAGATGTCTCCTATGTTATGAGTGTTCTCAAGTAGTTCTCATCAGCCGCTCGAGGTCTCATGGCAAGCAGCCTTGCGAGTTCTTCGTTATCTTCGAGGTACTTCGGATTATGGCATCACCTATTCCAGTGGTGCTGATTTGGTTGGTTTCACAGATTCTGATTGGGCAAGTTGCATTGATACTCGGAGGTCTACATCTGGATATTGCTTCATGCTTGGTATTGGATTGGTTTCTTCGAAGTCTCAAAAGCAAAGGACTGTTTCTGCTTCTTCCACCGAGGCTGAGTACAAATCATACCTTCTCTCCTCCACTGAGGCACTTTGGATTCATCAGATTCTGGAGAATTTGTGCTGTGCCGACACTTCCCCAGTTACCATATTCTTGGATTCTCAGAGTGCTATTGCTCTAGCTCAGAATCCTATGATACGAGGATGATCCAAGCATATTGAGGTGCATTATCATTTTGTACGTGACTGGCTCAAGTTGGGACTTCTTTGGCTGCCCTACAATTCTACCAAGGACAATGTGGCTAATCTCTTCACCAAACCACTTTCGAGAGCTACTTTGGAGGGGTTACTTCAACGTGCTAGTATTGGACCGCCCCTCTAGCACTGAAGAGGAGATGCTAGAATATATATCATCTCCAAAGTGGCTTCATACACCTTTTTTCATGCTTGTACTAGTCATTTTATGAGACCCTACATTTGCATATTTTAGCAGATATGATTTGGGATATTTCTACCATTTTTAGGCATTTTATAGCATTTTTATGCTACAAGACAGCTGTCAGTCTGGTACAGTTGGCCGACCAACTCTCAGGAGGGATATATAAGGGTGCTCACCCTTCCCCTTAGTTTTCATCTCATTCTTGCATATCTGCTGGAGGTCATTGGCTGTAGAGACAGTCTCTTCTGCTTGTAAGCACCTACGGGCTTCCCTCGTGCTCATTTTCAACAATAATCAATTGTTCCCAGCCTTCTACAGTTTGTGCTTTTGGCCTACAACCTGTGATGCTCTTTCTTTCAAGTGCTATATATACCTAGATGAATCCAAGAACATGCCCAAATTCACCTTATAAGAAAGTGCAATTTATAACCTCATGGTAGTCATGCACAAGACAATAAACCATCAACTCCATCATGATTAGTATGGACTAGATACTATGACATCCCCACTAACGTCATCAGTACCCAATAGTGGATGTAGAACTTGGTATCAATATATGCTCCCACGCACACACAAAGCATACATTCATACAAAGGTATGTGTACTGAGTTTTTATCAGAGCTCCAGAGATACACGGCAGACTCAACCATAATGAAGCCTAGCACCAGGGATCATAACAAATAGAAAGAATTATTACAACAAAAAGGTAATTGATAGGGCATATGCACCACTAAAGATAGAAAGAATTAACACAATATCGACTAGCTGCAACTTGGACGAAAACTTCACAATGTGAAATTTGCACGTCCGCTAATACAGCATAAAGATATACCTATCCTTGATATTAAGCACAAAGACTTGTTCACCAATAGGTATAAGAGTAGCTACAATCACCGCTTCATCATAAACATCAAGGAAAAAGAGCATCAAAGTCTAAAGGTCTCTACTTGAACGTTTCATCCTTCAAATTCAGCACAAAGACTTGTTTACCAACAAGTATAAGTGTAGCTACAATCACTGCTTCATCATAAACATCAGGGAAAAAGAGCATCAAAGTCTAAAGGTCTCTACTTGAACAGCACCTGAAACATAAAGTGTGACTAACAGAAATAGTGGCAAAGATGAAAGATAGCCAATAGGAAAAAAAATAACCTTCTGTCGATTAGTCAGACATTGAAGCAATTGTATACTCATAAATAGCTCAAACAGCCCATTCAACTTCAACATATACAAACAGTAAAAGCTCCATGAGAGGCAACACCTGGGAAGGCACTCTCATATGCAAATATAACAGCAGCCCGAAAGAGTCAGATGAGAGACAAATCCTATCACAGGGACCAAAAGAAAACCTGAAAAGCCAACAGTGCAGGCATAAACCTGAACACTCAACAACACTGGGTTCTTCCTAAGCACTATCGACAGGAGAAAACCCTGAAAAAATATGACATGTCACACCACAATTCCTACACTTTAGAAGACTCTTTCAAAACCGTAGCTCCCAGTGTACAACACCACGACACCAGGACACAATTTGGCCTGAAAGTCCAATAATTCGGCTATACAACACTGGGGCTTTTTTCGTATATAGATAAATAGGCAAGCTGCCATAGCCATAGAGAACTCTAAAGACCAACAAAACAGCTGTACAACACCGGGGCATTTCTCGTACGCAGGATGAAATGCCAGGCCGAAACCCGAAAAATTCAACAGTTCATGCTTTTAACGATAAGGCAAGCCACGCCATAGCCCGAAGCTGGGTAAGGCACGCTCCCCAAAACAACAGAAAAATCGTTCCCAACAGGGCAAAAAAAAAGCCTACCTTCTCGAGCTCGTCCTGGACCTCCTGCAGCTTCTGGATGGCGAGGACGAGCTCTGAATCGAGCTGGTCGGAGCCTTCTTCTTCGTCCAGTTTGGCCTTCTTGCCCCTGTCCGTCATGGTGAAAGAAAGGGAGAGAAGTGACGAGACTAGGGTTACTACTGCAGATGAATGAGAAAAACCCTACTGCACATAGCTTTGGCACACATTATTTCCTGCGAGTTTCTCCCCGTCCCCCCTAGTTTAGCTTTGCAAGATGAAAAATTTACGGGGCCTGTTGTATGTTGTTGCCTTCAATGAGAATGTGAGTTGAGTGATCTAACCAATAGTCAAAGTTTGTTCAATATATCATGTTAGTGGATATGTGGTTTGTCCATATGTGGTCCAAGGTTAAGTTGCATATATTGTGGTGGGTTCTTTGAGTAATTGTTTGTAGCCCTTTCTTTGAAGAACGTATACCAAGTTTTTATATTGCGGATTTTGTTCATTGACGTGTATGTTGAAGTCACAGAGGGTGCTTGGATCTATTTTGGTTGTTATGTCATCTAAGAGTCTAATTAATGTTTCTTCTCTTGCTTTAGGGTATTGTGGTGAGATAGAGAAGGAAGCTTGGAAGATTTCAATACCTGCATCGAACACTTGTTTGGATGATACCGATGGTAATGTTGTGCTATGGTAGATGGACAAGCCATGACCGTTGTGGCACCACAAGTGATTGAACTATGACCGTTGTGGCACCATAAGTGATTGAACTATGACCGTTGTGGCACCATAAGTGATTGAACTATGGCACCATAAGTGATTAAACTATGGCCCAAGATAATTTCTTGTGTCCCTTTGTCTTGTTTCTAGCACAGAATGTCAAATGCCATTAGGTTGTTGTCATTGGTTATGTTATTAGTGTGGGCTTGCATTGAGACTATGTTCAAAGATTCAATGATACAATGGTTGGTTTTGTAATTTGAAAGCAATTTGTTTATGCATTCCCATCTTGCCTCGGTTGAAAGCCTATTGATCTTAGCAAGCACTGTCTTGTTAACTCTAATATGGATGTCGTTTATGGGACTCAATAGGTGTAGGTGCTTTGGATCCTTTATTCGAGAAAGTGCAATGTACATAAGGCCATGAGCCTTTATTTTTGGATGGGTCGAATGCAAGGATTGCCATTGTCAACCCTTGTGACCTGTGTATTGTGTGTGCGTTTGCTGGCTGGATTAGCAATTAAAACACCAACTTTCTTTACATCCATGAGCATACATTTAAGGTCATTTAAGTTGGAGGCATACAAAATGAACATACATTTAAGGTCATTTAAGTTGGAGGCATACAAAATGAACATGTAAGGTTCAAGACCTTGTCCACCACCACACCATATAAAAATACACACAATGAAGCCATCACATAGTGTAACCTTCACTTGGAGACTAGGAGCTTGAACAATTTTAAAGATTTGGTCGTTGTAGGAGAAGCAATAAGTATATGAAGACTATCAACCAACTCTTGATCCTTTGTATCCAACACAAATGAACTCAACAGAAAAGCTCTGAATGTTTGTGATTTCCAATGTACCAAATACCTACAAGCCAGGATAAACAAAAGAGTAAGCACTTATGCTTCTATTTTGGGAAATGGAAAAAGATAAATATTTTCAAAGATACCTTTTTGCCAAATGCCAAAGCAGCTACTTGCTTTGACAATGCATCTTTTAACACACTTCCCAATCTTTTTAGAATTGTAGAGAGAATTGTGCTGTCAACAATTGACAAAGTGTTTGAACAACTCTTGAAGATAACTATATTGCGTGCGACACACGCAAAAAAACCCCTTCAATTGAACATCGTCCACAATTCTATGATACTCTACTTTGCAAGTTGGCACGAAAGACAGCTAGAAATAGAAATATTATCTAAGCGAAGACTAGAATCAAGCATAAATCAATAGAATGTCAACACCACAACCAACGTAACACTCACAATTGCTCTATCCACAGAGGTAGGCCCATTTGCAATAGTTCATTAAGCCACAATGCCACCATCACTTTTGGCCACATTATCAATCTTTACACATTAAATGTAGTAGTTACACAATCAACCAGATTGCTTATTGTCTGGTTAGAAAATATGTCTCTAATTTTATGCTCAAGGAAGAACACAATGTTACATGAAAATGGCTCAGTTTTTACTATTAATGTTGTTGCGTCTACATCCAATACAAAGGGAGATATTCTTCCATTGTTTCTTACTTTCTTTTTAATACTAACACCCTCTATGTGTAAGAAATCAAAGACATTAAAAGCCTCTGCAAATTGTTGAATAAAATATTCAGACAAAACAAGAGTAATAGTATGCTTAGCTTCAAAGTCAACCAGATCATCTTTTAAAAAATTAGCATATGAACTATCCCTACACTACGAGCGATAGGTGCCATATTTGCACAACACTTTCCCTTCAAATGCAAATCTAAAGTTGATAACGTCGGACAGCTCAGAAATAAGTAAAGCTAGAATGCTAGGTGATGCCAATGCATGCTAAGAAGAGAGAGAATTTAAGAGGTTCTTGCTTGATACTACCTAGTGCCAAAGGCTGAGAACTCTTGTTTATGGATGATAAAAATGGCACTTCCAAGCATATTCACTTGAGGGTTGTTGTCACCATGCCTCTCACCACTAGTGTCTTGCCCTAAGAAACAAACAACTATAGTTTTAACAAATATCTACTAGTTACCTATTCTCATAAGTAAGCAATCAAGCAATATCCTACACTTACCACAACCTGGAGCGAACATACTTTAACGCTCTTTGAATCGGACTTCTCTTAGATGGACTCTTTTTCAAGATGGAAGCCTTGGACTCAAGTTCTTGTTTTTAGGAGGGGTTACAAAAATGCAATCTTTCTTTGTACTATCTTTAGTGTCTACAAATAAAAATATATGTAAGATTCAAGAAGTAAGATTTAAAGGTCTAGATAATAACTTACCCTGCTCAAGATCCATATACATCTTTCAAATGCAAATTGTACATTCTTGACAGGAAGGAGAATAGGAAGAATTTTGTCCCTAAGAAAGCCTTAGAATAGGAGTGATATGAGCAAGGATGAAAGCTTACGCAATCCTACCTGTACAAGCAACATGTGCTATAAAAAGAGAGAGACTAAGCTTTGACACCCTACACCACAAGAAAAGTGTAAAAGAGAATATATTTTAACATTGCACTACTTCCCTATCAAGAAAAATCTCTTAACGAGACAGGAAGCTGACTCTCTACACCACTAAAAGATATGCAAAAAGATGCAACAACAAATTTCACTACCTACACACAATGTACAGGGAAGGTAACTGGGTGGTGCAAGAGCAACTATGCAAGGCAATGATAAGGATAGGAGCAAGGCACTACACTTTTTTTTATGACACTGAAAATGTAAGATCCCTCCTACCCCCCCTTATAAAGTTATGCGCAGTAATTCCAATTATGGGTTCTCGAGAGGAAAAGATTGAGAGATTTATTCCCATGTGTTTATTTGCATAATTTTTTTGGATATATGTTAAAGCAAGCTTGACAAAAGATATTCAATTAGGGGTACACACATCTCTAGGTGCACGTGCACATTGTGTGTAAAGGCACATACGGACAATTCAGGTGATAGAACCTCATAGAAAATATATTTTGAATATAAGTAATAATGAAATTATCATTAGGATATGTAAATTTAATAGTACTCTGACAAAAACTGCCAAAGAAAAGGGTTAAAATTAGCACAAATGCACAACCCGACTAAGTCCATGTGAACAACACCTATGTGATAGAGTTGGAAATTGGTAAATCTAAGACTGCCATTGTGTTCAAAATATGGTGTATACCCTAAATTTAAAAGGGTTTGATTTTTTAAAAGGTCAAGGTCTATGAAATAAATTGAAAATCTCTCTAGACTAAGGTTAAAGAAATGTTAGGCAATTAATTATTAAATAATTGGATAAACGCTAAGGTTATCAAGGAGTTGAGAGAAAACATGGGTTGCAAGAATACCATGTGGAATTGAGCAAATGGTTTGTGAAAAGTGGTAAGAGGTATTCCAGCTTGTGGTTTTGGGTAGATGGTATTCACCAAGATGGTTCACTAAGTGGTTCTTGAGTTCACCTTAGTCTAGCCCACAAAAATTAGTGGCATGCATGAGCTAGCCCCCTTTTTCTCAAGTAAGATGGAGTTTAACAAGCATAGATGCAGTTCAACTAAAGTGCATGGTGGCTATACCAAATTGGGAGCCTTCCCATGCATCAAGGTGGGTGTTTTCCCTATAAAAAGACCCCCTAGCCTTAATTTTTACAATGCCCTCTTGAAAAGGTGTAGATGCTAGTATATTGTGCAATAAATGCCTTAAAACAATACCATGTAACCCTTATATGTCATAGTACCCCTTTAGCTTGTCACATTGGTCATTTATATCGTATATATGGGAGCCTTTCTTGATCATTGAATTCAAGGAGAAGTAGGTAAGTTTTTCTCTTGGATATTGGGAGTTCTCTACAGACCCTACAATGCATTAACATCAAGCTAAAGCAAGTTTATAAGTAAGTGATCTCAACTGGCCTTCAAATATTGGATTTTTTGCAAAGTACATGTCCTTTTTAATGGGTTGAATCTTGTATATTGAATAAATTATGTTACTACTCTTTGTCAAAATTACAAAGAAATGGAATATAAAATTGTTTAAGTAAATACACCTCCTTCTTATTCTAGAGAAATAGTTTTTGGAATGTCAACCTTTGGGATAGGATATTGTCACGTAGGCTGTAATGCATGTGACCGACGGCGGCAGACCGGATGGCCATGTTCGGGGTTCAGTGGGAGAGGACGCCCATGTGGAGTCATGGGCGGCCAGGCTAGTGTGGACGGCAGGCCACACACTATATAGCCTGGGGGATTAGGGGCAATCCTCATTCTTCCTCTATGGCTGGGTGGTGAGCCAGAGGCCGTCCCCTCTCGTGGTAACGCCCATAGTGGCGTTACGGATATCTAACACTGGTATCAGAGCGTGGTTCGAGGGGATAGTGAGAGTCCGCGCGCGAACGGGGGGCCGGAGCCCACTCGATGGTTTTCATCCACAATCTTCTCACCCTTATCTCCACAAGGGAATGTGTGGAGGGAGGGGGGCCAAGATTTTTTGAAGGGAAGAACTCTTTCTCTCTCTCTCTCACTCTCTCTCCCCGTCACACACAGGAAGCAGCATCGCAGGTAAGCAAAATTTTTGTTTGTTTTTTTTGTTTTCTGCGTTGAATGGCTGCGAAAAACTCTGCGTTGAAAGGCTTTGAAAGGATTTGAGACCTGTGTGTAAAGGTGGGGGGGCGCAGACCAACCCCACGAAATAAACTGAAACGTGTGTAGAGGGGGGGGGGCGCAGACCCGAAAGCTTTGAAACACACTGAGCTTGGAAACACGTCTGCTCTTTGCGCCATTTGAGCACCCTTGCACCGTCGTACAGCCTTGCGAGGAGGAGGAGGAGGAGGCGCCCAGGCAGGCCAGGCAGCCCCACGGCGGCGCCCAGGGCCACGGCCAGCCAAGCTAGAGCCACGGCCAACCAGCCAGGCCAACCAGCCAGGCCGGCCAGCGGGCGGCGGCGGCCAGCCAGCCAGGCCAGCCATGGGCGGCCAGCAGGCGGCGCGCCGGCCAGCCAACGGCGGCAGCGGCGGCCAAGGGCCACAACGGCCAACAAACGCCAGCCAACCCACCAACGGCCAGAGAAAAGAAAGAAAAAAAAATCACTAATTTTTTTAAAAATTAATTTTCATTATTTATTTTTATGAAATTAAAAATGAAAAAATTCAAGGAAACCCTCTCTCTCGGCAAGGCACCTCTCGCAAGAAATAATCTCGGCAAGGCACCTCTCGATCATTTAAATTTTTGTTATGAGTTGCAGGCATTTTTCTCGTGGATCGGAGCATCCCGGAAGCGTCCTTGTAGAGGCTCGCAACGCAACACAAATCGACAGGCGACCGTAAAGGGGGGTGACTATTATTCTCTCTCCACCACTGCTCATTTTTATTAGCGTTTTTTTTTTAGTAATTTTCGAGTTCTCGCATTATTTTTTTGCAAGAATTAAAATGTCTGCTAGGCGTAGTGTGTCCCCACCGCCTTCTACTTCTCTAGGTTTTTCCAGTCTCTTATCCTCGGTCGCGGGTTTGACCCCGACCGAATTGTCAGGCCGTACACGCCCGACCGTTGTTCGGTCCGGAGTGCGCTCGTCGATCACGCGTGATCCGCCAGCGCCCTCCTCGTCTATTGACCCCGTCTTAGGACCCAGCGAGCCCGCAGCGGCCGCATTGGCTGCTGACCCCTTTCTGGCCGATGAGCCAGAGGACATAAATACTGACGTCGCCGAGGGGACCGAGGAGGACCTTTTGGATTACAACGACTATGACCTATTGGACCCTGCTGATGTCCTGGCAGGGACGGAGCTCGTTGGAGGACTACTCCATCCGCTGGAGATTCCTCAAGGGAAATGGGAAAGCATTTCCATGGATTTCATTACCAGTTTACCCAAGACGAGTCGAGGGAATGACTCGGTGTGGGTGGTAGTGGACAGGTTAACGAAAATGGCAAAGTTTATTGCCACAAAGAAAACTGTTAAAACGCCAGAGTTGGCAAAACTCTTTATTGAACATCTGTACAAGCTATATGGCCTGCCCGCAGATATAGTGTCGGATAGAGATAGAAAGTTCAATAGTCATTTTTGGAGGGAAGTCTTCAAAAAGTTGGATACTACTCTGAGTATGAGTACGGCAGATCATCCGAAGTCTGATGGTCAAACTGAAAGAGTTAACCAAATTCTAGAGGATATGTTGCGTTCTTATGTTAGTAAGAAGCAATCTAATTGGGAAGAGTACTTGCCCTTATTGGAGTTTGCCTATAATAGCTCCAAACACTCAGCGACTGGATTTACACCATTCATGTTAATGTATGGATTCCAGCCGAGATCTCCGATGGCTGTAGGCCTAGAAAAGGAGAAGATTCAATCTGTCAAGGATTTCCTTGAAGATATAAATGATATGCTCAGAGCCGCACGTGAGAGCATTCGTAGCGCTCAGGATCGCGCTAAAACTTATGCGGATAAAGGACGAAGAAAGGTGACCTTTGCAGAAGGTGACTTTGTATTCCTCAAGGTTCCTGCATAGTCAGAAACCATGAAAACGGGAAAGTGTGATAAACTTTCTCCGAGATATTGTGGTCCTTTTAAAATCCTTAAGAAGATTGGGGACGTAGCATATAAACTTGAGTTACCGGAGAGTTCTCAAGTCCATCCTGTCTTCCATGTCAGTAAACTGAAGAAATCAGTTCACGGGTTAGAGAATGCAGTTTCTCCAGAGATTTTGGTGGACTTGATAAAGCCACCAAAGATACCACATGAACCTGAAAAGATTCTACAGTATCGTGATAGACAAACCCGACATAAAGTGTACCAGGAGGTACTTGTTAAATGGACAGATAGGGATGAGGAGGTAGCAACCTGGGAACGCCGTAGTGCAATTTCCAAAAGGTTTCCCCAGTTTGTTTTCGAGGACGAAAACTCTTCTTAAGGGGAGGTAATGTCACGTAGGCTGTAATGCCTGTGACCGACGGCAGACCGGATGGCCATGTCCGAGGTTCAGTGGGAGAGGACGCCCATGCGGAGTCATGGGCGGCCAGGCTAGTGTGGACGGCAGGCCACACACTATATAGCCTGGGGGATGAGGGGCAATCCTCATTCTTCTTCTATGGCTGGGTGGTGAGCCAGAGGCCGTCCCCTCTCGTGGTAACGCCCGTAGTGGCGTTACGGATATCTAACACATATAGTTTTTAGAATAAAGTACAGTCAACCTTTGGGATAGGAAAGTGAAAGATGATCAATTCTTAGGTTTTAATACTCTCTAAAATTAATTTATGGTGAACCTTATTCTAAAATACCATTATTGGAGAAATAGTTTTTGGAATAAAGTACACTCAACCATTGGGATAGGAAAGTGAGATTATCAATTCTAAGGTTTTAATACTCTCTTAAATTAATTTATAGAGTGAACCTTAGATTAAAGCTTAAAAACCCTTAGATCTATGCTTCATTAGTTATGGTAGGACATACCACCATGAACTAAGGATCAAGATGCGTACAAATGTGCATCAAGCCTTGAAATTAAATCTAGCATTAATAGGAAACCTAAGAGTCTTGAATCTAATTTTCAAGTAGACCATTAGGATGAATACTCTACTTATCTCTAAATTCCCTATTCAAATAATTTTCTAGTAACACCCTTTCCCTACATTAATTCCCAAGAATATGTAGTTCATTTAAGCTTAAAGATTATGGTCCAATATTAAGGAAGTGGCATATAGTTTAAGTGGCTATTAAGGGAGGATCAATTAGGTTCATGTGCAAGAATGCATATTGTTCGTACAAGATTAACTCTTAAGAATGAAGCCTAGAAATGAGTATGATCCTTGAGAAAAAAAAGGCTTAAATCATTCCTAGAAGGACATCAAGACCTAAAAATACAAATGACTTAAGATACTTGGACATATTCCATACTACAGGACTATTCAGAAACAATAAAGGACATTTTAGAGTGAGGAACTGACTAGTTTCTAGAGAGAGAAGGTGATCTTATGAATTGATTTAGCTCTTGATTGATAAAAAAATATGCCTTGGATGAAAGCCCTTATCCTATACAACGTATGAACTTAATAAGAGTATCTTAAGGCCAAGAAAAATATCTAGTTCTCTACTTTAAAGGGTGGTTAACCTAGCTAAAGTTTTGTCTAGTTTTAAATGTAAAGCTCCATAAGGATAGACCTAATTCAGAAGGATTGTCAGGATACCTTGATAATCCTATAAAGGTCTTAGAAATTAACTATGATTAAGGTAGATGTCTAGTTAAGGCATAGCAAGAGTCCTCAAGAGATTCAAAGACTTAGACAAGAAGATCAAGCAAGACAAGTAAGCTTATTGACCAACTGGACTCACAGAACAAGAGATTTGCATTCGGAGTGTCGACTCAAGGGTTGAGGAAGTCTCTCTCACACTTGTAATGGTTTACTCTGTATTGGGCAACATATGTGATGCATGGTTAATTTTTCATGTTTTTTGTTTAAATACTGTATTTATTGGATTCCATTGTTTGTGAAGTCTATGAAGGTATCTCATAGAATATTATTGTAGCGCATGGATCTCGCCTGAGTGGCAGATCGCGTTGTTGTGAAGACGGTCGACCAATACCTTGACCCATCTTAGACCCATGTGTGAAGATGGGCAAGGTGAGCTAGACCCATGGTTTTGATTGGGGCTAGGCTAAGTCGTCTGATATGGTATAAGCTGAAAAAAGATTAAACTACTGGAAAGTAGGAGGCAGGGTGGACTTGAGATGCGGGTGCTTTCCAAAAAGGACGGAATACTTGTAAAATCCTGATTTTTTTGTTTATGTGAGAACCCTACCTTATACACACACACACACACACACACACACACACACACACACACACACACACACACCCCTTCCCTAGCTTGCCATAGGAATAAGGTTGAAAGAGTAAAGATACTAAGTAGGCTAATATTAAGCAAATTGTTGTGCCATCCCAAAGCACTTAATTGGAAATTTAACTAGTTAGAATTCTTAGCTCTAGAGAAAGGACTCTTAGAAATAGAGTCATTAGGAATGTCTAGTATAGTGGAAGGACTTGTGAACAAAAGACCCTATGTGGGAAGATGAGTCTCAGTTGTATCAAGATTTTCCCTACCGATTGTTGAGATAAGGGGGGAAGGATGCAAACTTTTAATTTTTTTGTTTGTGTGAGAACCCTACCTTACACATGTATATATATATTAAAAAAAGATAAGGTGGCAACCAACACTCTCGCCCTCGATAATTAACTTTTTCAGCGGCGGTCGGATCGCCTGGACCCCCCTGCATTCTTGTCTACAAGCTACTTAGTATTTTGTACCTTTTTTTTTTCTCCTCAGCCCACGATGGCTTTTGTCTTCCACCAGTCTGGTCTTCTTCCTCTGCGTTCGGTGTTGACTCCTTTCTCTTGTACTCATCCACATTGAGTAATTTGGGGACGCCTAGATTACTCTTGCGTCATGCCGGCTAGGTTAATATCGTGGGTGATACCACTATAAATATTAATATGTGCGGTATATGACGTATGTTTGAGGCCACCTATGATTATTTCAGTTAGGTTTGTATGGCAGGGTAATTCCTGGGGTACTTACACCTGGTAGTCATGAGTTGGTGATGATTTGTGCCTGTTTAATATTTGTGGGATTAATTTTAATAATTAATTGGGCTTATATTTTCAGGTGATGAAGACTATGGGAATTGAAGAGTTTACTTTGGAAGAAATGTCTTGGATCATCACATTTCATTTTTGGCAAGCATAGTAGCTTGTAACCTTATCAAATGATTTTTCCATTTTGAACTTTAGGAAAAGAGAACTCGAATTTTGATATAATTTTTTTTTGCATCTATTTATGCATAAAATCAACTTTAATGGGAATAACACTTTTATAAAAAAAATCCTTTTATGCATAAAATCAAATTTAATAGGAATAACACTTTTAAAATAAAAAGAATTTCTTTATACATCTATTTAGGCATAAAAATCAATTTTTATAAGAATAACGTTTTTATAATTAAAAAATTCTTTTATGCATCTTTCTATGCATAAAAATCAATTTTAATAAGAATAACACTTTTATAATAAAAACAAATTCCTTTATGCATCTTTCTATGCATAATAATCAAATTTAATAAGAATAACACTTTTGTAATAAAAAATTCCTTTATGCATCTTTCTATGCATAAAAATTATTTTTAATAAGAATAATACTTTTGTAATTTAATGAAAATATTATCCTCCAGTGTCAAGTCAAAGGAGAAATGAGTCCTTTGTTGAGTCACACTCAAGCAAAGAGAGCTCTAAGAAAAAGAGACAAGACTTATATGGTATGGGTTAACCAGCTTGATGCTGAGTTGGACACATCCAAAAGACCAAAGTTTGATCTTTTTATCTCCAAATTTAGTGACTGTTTCATGGAAGATCTGCCTCCAGGATTACCTAAGTCTAGGCCTGAGGATCATAGTATTGACTTATTGCCTGGAAATTCCCCGCCTTGTAAAGCTCCCTATAGAGTCAACAATTTAGAGCAAAAAGAAATCCAAAGCCAAATAGAAGACTTGCTAGAGAGAGGCCTTATTCGACCTAGTAGTTCACCTTTTGGAGCTCCAGTACTTCTTGTTAAGAAGAAGAACGGAACTTACCGAATGTGTGTAGACTATCGTGCATTGAATAAGATTACTGTCAAGAACAGATATCCTATTTCTAGGGTAGATGATCTTCTTGATAAGCTTAGAGGATCAAAAGTCTTTAGCAAGATTGACCTAAAGTCTGGGTATCATCAAGTTCGTATGACTCAATCTGACATTTTCAAGACAGCTTTTAGAACCCAAACTGGTCATTATGAGTTTTTGGTTATGCCATTTGGTTTGGCCAATGCTCCAGCTACTTTCAGCCGTATGATGAATCGTATATTCCTTAAGTTTCAAAGTTTTGTTATAGTGTTTCTTTTGTTATTTTTCCGCACTGCGTGGTTCTGTCCTCTGGTTTTCTGCGTGTGGGGGGATTTTTGAATCCCCAAGCCTGTGCTGTGTGCGAATTGCGTCGCGGCCAAGGCTGAACCCCAGAAAGAGACCCTAGAAAACTTATCCAAAAAAAAGGAAAAATTAATTTCAAAAAAATAAATAACAAATTAAATTTTATTAAAAAAAACCAAACGTGTGGAGAGGAAAGATTTTTTATTTGGAGAAAAAATGTTTGAAAAGAAAAACCCCCAATTGACCCCGATCCCGGCCTCGGTCTTTTGTTATATATATATAGGAGAGTGAGCCTCCATAGCTTTCTTTCAAGTGAGAGCTTATGGAAAGTTGAGCCCTATATGTAGCCCACTTCCCAAGGAATGAAGTGAGCATGTGGGATAAAGCCTTCACCCTTTCCTCCACAAGCAAATAGGCCTTCACCCTTTCCCCCACAAGGAAACAGACTGTTTTGAGGACCACAGGAGCTCTGGACAGGCGAACACGGTGCTGTAAAGCATGCTAGGACCCTTTAAACGATACGCTCGTTTCGAGCTATCACACGCCCTAGTCCAGGTTCGACCATAAGTAAGGGGATAAAAAACAAGTTAAAAACAATATAAAAACAAGTAAAAACGGGGTGCAAAACACCTAAGAAACCACTTGTGTGGGCTTCAAGGGTAGTTACCAACGCACGTAGGGTACCCACGTCACATGCATCTACGCTCTGGTCAGGTGCTAGAGTCTGAGCCACTAGAAAGTGTTTCAGTTTACGCAGGCTCACACCATCCCTCCACGTTAGCATCTTGGGCTTCCGCTGGAACCCAAGGAAGTGCAACCCAAGATCCACGAATAGCGGATAGTGATTTGTCCTCTGACTCAAAAGCCAAGAAAGGGCACCTTACCAAGAACCCTGAGGAGATAAGGCAAAACATGCCAGTTTGGGCCCCACAACCTGGATCTAGCATGTTTAGTCGTCTAATAGAGACCTTTAGTAGAGCTACACGCTCTGAACATGCGACAAGTGAAGTAAATGAAGAAGGAGGGGTAGTGGATTCACCATTCACATCTCATGTAGACCATACCCTCCCAAAGAGTGTCCATGTGGATATTCTACATACTTCGTTTAATGAGGGCCCTACTGAGCTACCACCTTTCGACGCACCTCCTAAAGTAGAGGTCCCTAGAAGCCAATCCATAAGAAGTGACATTGCATCCACTTCAAGAGAACCGTTTTGGCACACCAAGTCTGGATGGGATATTTCTCAATGAAAATTGGGAATATGATCTACACACAGAGACTCTAACTGACCTATACACAGGTTACACATACCATGTAGGTTGGTTAGAAGTCCTATAATCTACATCTAGTGCCACTAATCTAGAGGAGCAACAACAAATGATATGTGAGGTTATTCATAGAATTATCCAAATTGAGAGGCAAAATAGGGGAGTGAACTTAGGTTCCACTGGCCCTATGAGATTTTTGGATACAGGCAAGGCCAAACAACCAACCCTATCACAATTGGAGACTCCTTCGGTGAGTCCCATAGACCCTTCATATGTTGTTTCACCTGGAGTCTCAATGCAGGTTGAGCCCACGAGCAGTATGTTAACCCATGTTGGCGGACATGGCGACGTACTATATTTTACGTCATTAATTTAAATATTCTGAGTCATGGGCCGGGCTTGTCGGCACCATATGTTAAGGATGAAGGGGTTGGGTGATCGCCGATGAGAGGCGCACCTTGGATATCAGTAGGATAAGGGTTAGGGTCGACCAGCCATGCATGGGCGCCCAAGTGTGAACGGCCAAGTCACCTATATGAGTCAAATGTAACCCTAAAATCCTCATTCTCATGTGTTGTGAATACAAGAGTGCTCTTGCCTTATCTCTTGGTTTCCTTCTCTTGCGTGAGAGAGAGAGAGAGAGAGAGAGAGAGTGAGAGAGCGATCGAGCACTGTGTAGCGGCACGGCGTGGCGGAGAGGCGGTAGAGCAGCGACGGCGGCTCCTCCTTCACGGCTGCGACGCGAGAATCCTTCAAGGCGGCGGTTGAGCGGTGAGTGACACACCCTTTGGCATTCTGTTTGAGCTTCCTTCCCTGGTCGTATGCTTGTAGCCATCCGTGGCTCGCATACGGTGTCTGGCAAGTCCCCAGCTACGACCTGTGCGGCAAAAGCGCACATTTTTGGCGCCGCTGCCGGGGAGTTGCCCTGCACCAAGCTCCAGTTTGCAGCTCGGCTGTGCTGCGTGAAGTTTAATATACACTGTAGGCAAGCGACTGTGTGTTTGTTGTTGAGTTGTTTCCGGATTTTGCAATCTGTTTCTGTAATTTATCTTCTGCATTTCTGTTATTTTTTCGCTCCGCGTGTGGGCGTGTGATCTGTTATCTGGTTTTCTGCGGGGGAGGGGGATTTCTGAATCCCCAGACCTGTGCTGTGTGCGAACTGCGCCGCGGCCAAGGCTGAGCCTAAAGAAACCCTAGAAAACTTATCTCCAAAAAAAAACAGAAAACAAAAAATTAAAAAAAATTATAAAAAATAAAAAATAAAAAACTAAATTTTATTTTTAAAGAAAGAACCAAACGTGTGGAGAGGAAAGATTTTCTAATTGGAGAAAAAAATTTTGAAAAGAAAGAACCCCAATTGACCCACGACCCCGGCCCCGGTCTCGGTCTTTTGATATATATATATAGGAGAGTGAGCCTCCATAGCTTTCTCTCAAGTGAGAGCTTATGGGAAGTCGTGCCCTATATGTAGCCCACTCCCCAAGGAGTAAAGTGAGCATGTGGGATAAAGCCCTCACCCTTTCCTCCATAAGCAAATAGGCTTTTGCCCCTTCCCCCCAAAGGAAACGGACTATTTTGAGGACTACAGGAGCTCTAGATAGGCGAACACGGTGCTGTAAAGCACACTAGGACCCTTTAAACGATACGCTCGTTTCGAGCTATCACACGCCCTAGTCCAAGTTCGACCGTAAGTAAGGGGGTCAAAAACGAGTTAAAAACAATCTAAAAACAAGTAAAAACGAGGTGCAAAATACCCAAGAAACCACTTGTGTGGGCTTCAAGGGTAGTTACCAACGCACGTAGGGTACCCACGTCACATGCATCTACGTTCTGGTCGGGTGCTAGAGCCTGAACCACTAGAAAGCGTTTCAGTCTACGCAGGCTCACACCATCCCTCCACGTTGGCATCTTGGCCTTCGGCTGGAACCCAAGGGAGTGCGACCCAAGATCCACTAATAGTGGATAGTGACTCATCTTCTGACTCAGAAGCCATGGAAGGACACCCTACCAAGAACCCTGAGGAGACAAGCCAAAACATGCCAGTGTGGGCCCCACAACCTAGATCTAGCATGTTTAGTCGTCTAATAGAGACTTTTAGTAGAGCTACACGCTCTGAACATGCGACAAGCGAAGTAAATGAAGAAGGAGGGGTAGTGGATTCGCCATTCACATCTTATGTAGACCCTACCCTCCCAGAGAGTGTCCATGTGGATATTCTACCCACTTCGTTTAATGAGGGCCCTATTGAGCTACCACCTTCCGATACTCTTCCTAAAGTAGAGGTCCCTAGAAGCCAATCCATAAGAAGTGACATTGCGTCCACTTCAAGAGAACCGTTTGGCACACCAAGTCTAGATGGGATATTTCTCAATGAAAATTGGGAATATGATCTACACACAGAGACTCTAACGGACCTATACACGGGTTACACATACCATGTAGGTTGGTTAGAAGTCCTACGATCCACATCTAGCGCCACTAATCTAGAGGAGCAACAGCAAATGATATGTGATGTTATTCATAGAATTATCCAAATTGAGAGGCAAAATAGGGGAGTGGACCTAGTTTCCACTGGCCCTATGAGGTTTTTGGATACGGGCAAGGCCAAACAACCAACCCTATCACAATTGGAGACTCCCTCGGTGAGTCCCATAGACCCTTCATATGTTGTTTCGCCTGGAGTCTCAATGCAGGTTGAGCCCACGAGTAGTAACTTTAGCTTTCCAACCTTGGCTCAACTTTCCATTAGGGAATCCGCAATGCCTACCCCAATGATGAGCATAGCTGAAAGTGCACCTGTTACCGCTATAGTTAGTACAACACCACTACCTAGTGGAACAGTACCTACAACAGTGCATGGTAGTGCCTATCGGCCTTATGTACCTATTGCGACTCATGCTCATGTAGCTCCTACGCCTCTTAGTAGGCCAATGGCGTATGCTCCACGACCGCCTTGTCACCACCCTTATCCAAGAGGAGCTAGGCCTAGCCACATATCATATCCTACGTCATTTGCCAACCTACTCAGACCAACACCAACTCCTATCAACCAGGCTATCCCGGAAGTGCCTCCACCAGCTATGCCTGCTCACCTAGGTGATCTCGCAGCATTTGCTCAGACGATTGGACGATCCATTGCAGAAAACATGTGGGGTATGCCTGAGAGAGAACCTAGAAGCAAGGCAGTACAAGTGGCTAAGCTCACTCAAAACTTCAGTGGTAACGAGGATGTTAGGAAGCACATTGAAGTCTTTGAACACGTGTGTGATTCCTTGGAAGAGCACAATGAGCTGCACAAGTGTAAAGCCTTAGGCTTAACCTTGAGTGGGAAGGCTGGAGATTGGTATCGAACCTTGAAGGTGACGAATCTAATGCGACCCTCCCTATTACTACCAAGGGATTAACTCTAAAGGGAATCCTTGATGGTGGTGCTGGAGTGAGCATTGTGACTAAAAACTGTTGGGAATCTATGGGGAGACCTCACCTCGAAGTCACAAACATAGTGGTTAAGATGGCAAACGGAACTATTGCTAAACCTATTGGGATGTTAAGGGACCTTAAGATCAAGGTCCTAGGATACAAGGTAAAACATACCTTCATTGTAATGGATTTCTCCAAGCATCCTATGTCATATCAAATGATCTTAGGACGTCCTTTCATGAGGGAAGCGCAAATGGTGCATGACTGGTCAAAAAACCATGTCTATCTACAATTCCAGGACTCTGTCGTTCGAGTTGATCTTGAAAATGGTCGTGCACATCCTTTAGGAAGCAAGGTTATCATCGATAATCGATCGGATACCACTATTCACTCTGCCCCGTTAAGGTATTGCTATACATGCAAAAAAGAGACTGATGATGGGAAAGATTCTCCTTATATGGATGTCTTACCGGGTATGACTGAGTCGGATAACGTGGATTGGGTACACCTAGCGGCAACCATAGACACATGGGGAAATAGAGGCACAAGTTGGGTAACACCTCTGAGGGGAAAGATATGCCACCGTTAGTACCAATAAACATGATAGGTGTTATGCACTTGACTCCTGAGATGGCGAGAAAGTGGCAAACTCCACTGACACTAAAAGCAGCGAAGACTCTGACCAATGCAACTCTGAGTATGAATCTCAAGAAGAAACTAACCCTGAGCCTGATGGGGGGGATGAATCAAATATTCACCCAAATGTGGAAGCAAGGTGCTCAAGACCTAGGACAGTGACCTCCTACAGTTCATCCGAAAGTGAGGGGGACACAAGTGAAGATCGACCAAGTGAGTTCGGATCTGACAAAAACAAAAATTAAAAACTTGGTAAGAAGAAAATGAGACATTAGCGACAATGCTATCGAGCTAATGTACGAACTGCAATAAACAAGGAGAAATCCACTGCAGAATGGCTTAGTTATGTAGGAGCTATTGACGCTCATTATTAGAAGCTAGCGGATAATTGGGGAAAATGCCTCCAAAGTTTCATGTGGTGTATTCCGCAACCTCATGACGTCGCCCAATTAGAAATCGAAGAGAAGCCGAAACTAAGTCGTACTGCAAGAAGGCGGCAAAACCAAGAGTTAGCTCAGGAACAAAAGGAGACGGAATTGAAAGAAAAAAGCATGGCACAACAAGAACCAGTAGACTTACACCCCGCACCCGAGCATTTCAAATCATTCACCACAGGGGAACGTAAAGTGGTCTACACAAAAGCCCAACGAACGCCTACCAATGGGAGTAGCGGTGTCTACGAGCGATGGCCCTGTGATAGGTAAGGAGATAGACTTAGCAGATCCAGGTGAGAAGTCTAAACCAGTTTTTATTGCTCAAGACCTCACCCAGTCAGAGGAAGCTGCACTTAAGAAGCTTCTTAAAGAATTCAAGGACATATTTGCTTGGACATATCATGACATGAAGGGTGTTCCACCCTCGGTGGTGCAACACACGATTCCAATGATTAGCACTACTAAACCAGTCCAGCAACGTCCCTACCCAATGAATCCTAAGTACGCAAAGATTGTACAAGAGAAAATTGAAAAGCTTGTAAAATGTGGATTCATATACCCTATTGAGCACTCAGAATGGGTTTCTCCGATAGTCATCGTACCAAAGAAGAATGGGAAACTCAGAGTGTGCGTTGATCTCAAAAAGGTTAATGCAGCCACCAGAAGGGATCATTATCCCTTGCCATATTCTGAACATGTGCTTGAAAGAGTGGCAGGCAAGGAGGCATATAGCTTTTTAGATGGGTACTCGGGTTACAATCAGATCACAATTGCAGTCGAGACCAAGCTAAAACAACATTTATCACGGAGTTTGGAGTGTTTGCCTTTCGCGTCATGGCTTTTGGCTTGACCAATGCACCTGCAACATTCCAACGATTGATAAACACAGCCTTTAAGGAATATCTAAGGGACTTCTATGAAGATTTCTTAGATGATCTTTGTGTTCATTCCTCTTGGGAGACGAGCACTTGATGTGTTCACGAAAAATATTTGAAAGGTGTAGATTTATATCGCATCTCATTGAATCCTTTCAAATGCCAATTCTGGGTTAAACAAGAAGTTATCTTAGGGCATATAGTGTCCAAAAATGGGATTTCCACTGACGAGAGTAAAATCAAGGTCATTCTGGAATTACCCCCACCCACCAACTATAAGGGAGTCCAACGCTTTATGGGCCACGTTGGTTATTATCGAAGATTTATTCTATTCTTCGCCGAGATAGCTCGACCATTGTATAAGCTTCTCATTGAGTTTATTTGGACCGAAGAATGTGACCGTGCCTATGAGCTATTAAAGAAGGCCTTGGCGAGTGCTCCAATCTTGAGAATGCCTAAATGGGATTTAATCTTCCATGTGCATATTGATGCATCAAACTTTGCTATTGGGTGTGTGTTAACTCAACCTGGAGAACACAAACTAGACTACCCCATTAGTTTTGCCAATCGTCCTCGCCAGTTGAAAGATACTGAGATGAACTACACCACTACGGAGCGAGAAGGGTTGGTAATGATATATGCAGTAAGGAAATTTTGTTATTACCTCCTTGCCACCAAGTTTGTTTTCTATGTGGATCATCAAGCATTGTTGTATCTGGTAAACAAACCATGCTCCACAGGAAGAATCACATGATGGCTATTGATTCTTCTTGAGTTTGATTTCACTGTTGTGGTGAGACCTGGCAAAAAACATGTTATGGCTGATCATTTGTCTCGCATACCTAATGGTGAGGCTCCTACGGGAGTTGATGACTTACCTGACACTTCCCTATTCATGGTGGAGACAATGCCTGAATGGAGTGAGAAGATTGTTAACTTTTTGGTTAATGGCTTTCCACCCAAGGAGCTTCGTAAAGATATAGCTCGAAAGCTAATCAAAGAATGCGAACCCTATTGCCTGATAGCCGGGACTCTTTTTATAAAAGAGGAAAGGATGACGTTCTTAGGCGTTGTGCCCGAGAAGATGAGTATCTATACATTTTGCAAGAGGCACATATGGGCGTAGCCGGTGGTCACTTCTCAGGAGACTTAAATGCGCGAAAGATCTTACAATCAGGGTATTGTGGCCCACTATGTTCCAAGATGCATCACTCTTTGTGAAGGGTTGCGATGAATGCCAACGATACAAGAAACCCCAGAGGAAAGATCAGCAGATGCCCCTACATCTAATCAAAGTAAACCAACCATTTGAAAAGTGGGGCTTAGACTTTGTAGGTCCAATTAGCCCAGTGGCCCGCAACACACAATCTCGTTATATTATTGTGGCCACTGACTATATGACCAAATGGGCTGAAGCGAAAGCGACACGTAAGGCAGATGCAAGGACAACAGCCAAGTTCCTTTTTGAAAATATAATCACACGCTTCGGATGTCCTTTTGAACTTGTGAGCGACAATGGTACGCATTTTATAAATGAAGTGATTAAGGAGCTCACAACAAATTTCATGATATCCCATCATAAATCTACTCCTTACTATCCGCAAACGAATGGCCAAGCCGAGAGTACCAACAAGACCTTAATCTCTGTTTTGACAAAGACAGTTGAAGCTCATCGCACGGATTGGGATCTAAAGCTTACAACAGCTTTATGGGCCTATCGTACTGCGTACAAAGTGGCTATTAATTGCACACCATTCAAAATGGTATATGGCCAAGAAGCGGTCATGCCGTGGGAATTTGTCATTCCTAGTCTTCGCGTTGCTACTCAAGAGGGTTGGGATGGTAATCCATTAGTAGAGCGTCTATATATCCTTGAGTGGCTAAACGAAGAAAGACAATTGGCTGTGTACAATGCCCTTGTGGAGAAGGATAGAAGGAAGAAATGGTTTGATCGCCACCTAAAGAACAAGGACATCAAGGTTGGGGATAAAGTCCTGATGTATGGAGTGCGAAATGAAAAGAAGAAGCTCAAATATGCTGGTAAGGAACCGTATAGAGTATGTGAAATTACCCCACAAGGTACCATCAGAGTGGAGACTCTCGACGGAGTTGAAACCATTGGATTCCTTAATGGGAGTAAATTCAAAAGATACTATGACCCCCTAAGCCAAGAGGAGTTATATGCAATCCATCAAAAGAAGGCAGCTAAAGAACAAGCTGAGCTTAAGAAAATACAAGCGAGAGTTGAAGCCAAAGAACGTCAACAGCGTGCTAGGCACCAACGAGAAGCCAACTTGGGGATTACACAAGCATTTTTCGAGGAGGCAGAGGAGGATTCACTGAAATCTGACCCACCTCTAAGATACCCAATTGAGTTACAGAGTCCTTTACGGGGAGATGCTGTATAATGCATTATTGGATACAGGAGCTCAACACAATTTGCTATCATATGGCGTGTGGTGTCAACTTGGAAAACCACCTTTATCCAAGAGTGCTATCCAAGTTCAAGGTATCAACAACAAGAAGAAAATCCCTGTCTCAGGAATTTTGCACACTCCGGTTGCCTATGACAAGAGGACCGTAATTCAAAGCTTTTTGGTTATGCCTGCTGGTACCATGGAAGGCACTGTAAACTTAGGGCGCAAATGGATGTTGGCCACCAAGTGCAATATCTATTGGGCAACCAGACGAGTCACAACGCAAGAACCAACACTCAGTATGACCGCTCAAAATCCCGCTCCTAAGCCATCGACTCTGGACAAAATGCTGGATAACGAAAAATCACAGTCCAGTGGCAAAACCATCTTTGATTGTTTGCTGCCCCTATAACGCTTCAACGCCAAGAGTGGAAACATGCAGGGTGGTCTCTAAAGCTCCGCTTACTATACTAAAAAATACATACAAATGGGTCCCAAAAGCTTCGTTAACAGCTACTTCCCCTGCTCAATCTCATTCAAACAAGAAGCCTCGTAGGAAGAAAGCAGCTACACACCCGAGAAAGGGCAATGTAACATCACGATGGATCCCTAAAAAATTATTAGTAGCCCAAGGTATTACGAGGGGAATGACCAGATTTGGGTCCCTAAGCATCAGTTGAATCCCTCTACATCACCTGTAAAACCTTGCAAAACCAAATGTTGCCACCCCAATGACAATTCAAGACCGTGGTGGTAAGGAAAGGTAACAGAGTGCTCCGCACCACTTCTTCCAGAGTTAGTTTGGATTCCCAAACGATATCGATCATTACCACCTAGATCAGGAAGAGGGGAGCCACATGAAGCTTCTAGCTCCTCATGCCAGGCACAAGATGATATACTTTATTTATTTGGATGATGCGGATAGAGGCTTAGCCTTAGGGCTAGAGCCAGGACTCTACAACATCCTCTTACCTTATCCTCAGTAGTAGTGTGGTGACTGGTAGGTAGCTTAGTGTTTTCAAGTTTTTTATAGTTTGGATTCCTTAAACGAGTCTTTAATTTTTCACACTGATGTGCCTCTCGAGGTATAGTGCTTGTTAGTTGGTTGTACAGGTGGAATTTGAGGTGGGTTCGCTTTCAAGTCCTGAGATAGCCGCAACGCTCATACATAAATATCTCATCAAATTGCAGGCATTTTTCTCGTCGAATCAAGGAGATCTCCAAAATACAGGTGTAATTCTTCCATACCCACTCTCTTTCATTTTTACTGTTCAATTAATTGCATGAACTATAATGCATGACCACATGGAAATTGTCAATGTAATACTTAGTTTTTGAAGTTGCTTGACGTGCTAGTGTAATCATTAATGAGCTTAACTTTATTGGATATATTCCTAGGCAGCATGACATCTTTAGTTGACATTGGAATACAATTGTCTGAGGTCTAGAGTCAAACCATCTTAATGTTTGACACTTGGCCATGTGTGTGTTGACCTCTAGGACATGGCTTTTACGCCTTTGTCGAAAGGATGCAAGACAAATTATAGTTCAGGAATGTTGGCCTATCACCTTATTGATACTTGGTAGGCAAGGAGTATTCTACTCCAGACCGATGCCTTGGTTGGTAGGGGGTAGCCTTGCCTAGAGTGAACTAATAGATTCCTGGATAATGCCTTGTGTTAAACATGGTACCAGGATCGATGTTAGTTTTGCCTTAGGAAGGTTGCCATTGTGAGTAAAAATTGTCACGTGCATAAAAAAATAAAGGGAAAAGGCTCCTGTAACTCTGATGTTTCTTGTGTTCCTAGGCTCGCGGTATTAACTTGTTCTTAGACTAGACACAGTGTGGTCATCTGTTTATTTATTAAGCTTGGTTATTTTCCTTGACTTAGGCCAGTTATAAACCTTGATTAACCTTTGACACCTTGCTAACTCTTGATTTACTTTCAATAATTTTAAACTCCTATTAATTTGCTACACTAGCTCATTCATGTGACCCCTTAAACTAAGTCTCATAGCAACATCCATTGTGGTCTAACATGCTTGAATTTATACACTTTATATCTTTTGAATTCCAGTATACTTTCACTCTACTTCCCTGTTTTACAGACGGTCTACCACAACAACCCTATCGAGCTTACCATACCATAGCTTCCGAGGACGGAATCTACATCAGGAAGGGGGGCATGTTAACCTATGACGGACATTGAGACGTACTATGTTTTACGTCATTAATTTAAATATTCTGAGTCATGGACCGGGCTTGTCGGCACTATATGTTAAGGATAAAGGGATTGGGTGATCGCCGATGAGAGGCGCACCTTGAATATCAGTAGGGTAAGGGTTAGGATCGATCGGCCATGTATGGACGCCCATGTGTGAACGGCCAAGTCACCTATAAGAGTCAAATGTAACCCTAAAACTCTTATTCTCATGTGTTGAATACAAGAGTGCTCTTGCCTTATATTCTTGGTTTCCTTCTCCTGCGTGTGTGTGTGTGTGTGTGTGTGTGAGAGAGAGAGAGAGAGAGAGAGAGAGAGAGAGTGAGAGCGATCGAGCACTGTGTAGCGGCACGGTGGTGGAGAGGCGGTAGAGCGGCGGCAGCGGCTCCTTCTTCACTGCGACGCGGGAACCCTTCACGGCGGCGGTTGAGGTGGTGAGTGACACACCCTTTACATTCTGTTTGAGCTTGCTTTCCTGGTTGTATGCTTGCAGCCATTCGTGGCTCGCATATGGTGTTCGGCAAGTCCCTAGCTACTACGACTCGTGCGGCAAAAGCGCACAGTATGCAAGTGTACGAGGGTCAAATACCAATGGAGACAAGTTGAGATATGATGGGTATACATCCCATATTATTCTTATATGGTCAAAGCAATAAAAGAGATAGAATATAGAACCCATATGTTTTGAGGAGGCGCTTGGACATAAGCATTGGGAACATGCCATGGATGAAGAGATAGCTACATTTGGATGCAGATGAGACATGGGAGTTGGTGCCTTTAGCCAAGGAGAAGAAGGCAATTGGAGTTGAATTTCATGCCTAGGGAGGATTGGTGTGTAGAAATGAATTAGAATCAACATTTTGACATAATAGAAATGCAAGAAAGAGATGAAAATTAATGAGAAGGATTATAACAAAAATATAGCATAATGATAAGAAAAGAGGTTTAGCAAACAACTCACACATTACTCCATTAGATAGAGGGTCTTTATATAGACTTGAGTACATCATTTGCTAGAGTGCTCTATCAGGTGCTATGTAGGCTACAATGTTGGCTTAGGGCTTAAAGTGTTACATAAGGGTAGGAATACAATGAGTGGGTTAAACACGAGATGGGAGAGGTTTCCTCTTCCATCGATTAGAAGAGATGTTTCAATGATTAGCGTCCTTCTTTCATGTGGTTCTTCTTTGATCGTTATGTTTGCTTAAATAATTTTTTGCTCCAATAATCTTTCCTTATGTCGCCTAATTTTCCACAAAAGTTTCACTTCACTCTAGCTCATGGTCCTTTGGAAAAGAATGCTCTCTCCTTGTAATATGATGAAGGTCCACCCGCTTTGACTTTAAGTCTTTTGTCCTCTTCAATCAAGGTTGCTTTAATACCAATGAAGGTCGGCTCAAGTAGAATTTTCAAGGTAGCCACCATTAGGCTAAATTTTTTAAGGTTATGCTCTTGAGAAGGATTGCTGTGGCATCCTCCTCCTCATCCTAGAGATCCAACACATACAAGTTATTACTACATATCACTTTTCATTTTGTTTACGTGAGCTTGAAGTGACTCATTTTCTTTGATGTCCAATTCAAAAACTGAATCTTTAGACTAATTTTAGAGTTCTTTTGTTTGGCACCAAACAACTTCTCTAGTTGATCCCATGCTCCTTTAGTATTTTCTTCTGATGCAATATGATGAAAAATTTCTCCTAGTCCTAATGCAATGATGGCTATGGATCTCTCATCTCTTCCAAGCCAAAATCTTTTCTCTTCTTCCAATCTTGGACACTTTTCCCTTCCATTCATAATCCCCTACAGCCCATCTTTTATGAGTATATATTTAAGCTTTGCTTGCCATACATGGAAACCATTACTATCAAATTTATCAACTATGAGCGGATTTATCATGATTTCCCTATAGATATGGGAAGGTCTTAGTATGAAGTGACCCAATGCCAATTTGTAGTCCCTTATTACAAATGTAGAGAAGACATTTCATATGATTAACTCTTTCAAATTTAAAAATTGTAAAGCAGAGAATAATACCCTATTTTGGGAGAGCAAATTGGAGTACCAAACCAAGGGGTGAAATGACTTTGATGATGTTCAAGTCTTTAGCAACACCTACATTCTTAATGACTTTGAAAATTGATTAAAATTAGTACTAATCTAACAATTAGTAGAGGTTTTTTTTGTTAATAAACATGAGAATGATAAGCTTAAATGTTTGTTGTTTGTGCTCGACAAACTAATGTGTATATCCTCCATACCATATATCATGAACCCATGAGTCAAAAGCTTGCAAGATTTGATGAGAAACCATGATTTTTACCTTTGGTGTTGGAAATTGCCATCGCCTTTTGGGATATTTTGAAGCCCTCAAAATGATCAATGCCCCCCTACTTTGATGCTTTGTAGCTTTCTGAATTGATGTAGTTATGGCGCCTTCTTGCAATAAATGAGCCAAAAGAATTTGATTCTTGATGATTTTGGAGCTTGGGAAAAGAGGGGAAAAATAGACTTAGTAGCTAATTTACTGGTGCGAATGATTTTGCTAACTAGGTTGTCCTAGGATGCATAGATGGTCAGGGGATGATGAGTGGCTTTGATACCAACTTGAATTTGATGCTTCTATTATATTCCACCTTAGTCAAGATATGTTTTGGTTTCAACAAAGGGAATCATTTTGACATCTTCAGGCACAAAAGGGTATAATGAGTGAAGAGAATTGTTTGAACATAACATGTGTATGTGAGAGCATATCTTTACATAGCCAAACAAGAGAGATTATTGGCAAGTTTAGTTTCATACTTTGAAATCCTAACATGGTATCGGGAATATATCTTCCCTCTCTCTAATTATGCCTTCTTATATACATGCAAATTCAAGGGTCACTTTGAGGATCTTAAGATGTTCATTTAGGAAAAAGTACTCTAGTTATAATACACTGACTTCATGATAGGCAAAAATGACATCAAATTTTATGTTATTTTTGGATTTCTATGAACACACCAAAAGGGGTTACAATATCTTGTGTGTATAAGTATAGTAATTTATATGCTTTCAAGATATTAAGTAGAAATCTACATTCGTGTGTTTTCTTCAATAGTGTTTTCTTCAAGTATGAGGACCTTTGTATAGTTACTAATGCATGTGTACATTCATGATAAGGATAACATAATAGAAAGACAAAGTAGATGTAACTCTTCAAGATTTCCATGTTTAAAATGAAGATAAGGTTATGAAGAGGATTAGCTCAATGAAGATGGGAATGTGGTGGAAGAGAGATAAAGCTATCATAAAGGATGTTTTGATGAGAATAAGGATATTTTGCAGACTCTCTTGCTGGGTCAAATGCATTATGAGGTTTGATTAAACTAGCACAATAAGGTTTTAGACAAATTATTTGATATGTATTAATTAAATGTCACTAACGTGGCATTTAATTAATACAACATTAGAAGATGAGTTCCCCCACCCCACCCCACCTCACCTCAACCCCCCCCTCCTTCCTCTCCTCCTCCTCGCTCTCTCTCCTCTACTCGTTGAGTGAGCCCTTTGAGGCTATTTATAGAGAATTGTAGACCTTAAATAGAAAGGATATGGGTGAATGCATGCAAATAGAAAGCATATGGGTGAATGTATGCAAATAGAAACAATATGAAAAGGGGTCATCATTTTATTGCCTTAAAAGAGAGGATATGAGGATCATCATTTCATTGACTTTTTAGAGCATAATCATTACATACTAAAATGAAACCTTAGAAAAACACTCTTATTCTTAAAGATCTCACATAATATATTAAATGGAAATGCAAAAAATATTTGGTGCCAATAATATTATTAAGGGTTCTTGTTATTCTTTTAGATTACTTCATGAAGATTCTTGTCTTTCTTTAAGGACTTAAATTACTCTACAGAGTTAGACACCCGAGAGCGGTGGCTAGTCCTACATGTGTCGAGTATGGTGGCTAGTCCAGGAGGATGACTTTTGCAAAATTATTTTATTAACTATGGAGGGGGAGTTTTGGGTGGGTGTTTGTAGACCCTACTGGAGCTCGCGGGTTATTTGGAAATAATGGGACTTGAAATGTATGATGTATTTTTGTATGCAATATGAAAAACTACATTTTGCATATGGAAAAATTAAGGTTAATTATTTGGAGTCTCATAAAGCATGGATTGGTTCCTACATAGCACAGAGAAAAAAAGGGGAAATTTTTGATGACTTGAAAAACAGTTTTCAAGTAAGTGGTGTTGGTCTTCTAGAAGAGCAAGAGTTGAGTTAAACATGGTGCTACATTCTTCATCCTTGATTGAATGAGGCCATTTGTAGGTAAGATGTCACAAGCCATGCCTTTTAGACATTTCATCAATGAAGAGCAAAATGTCCCATGTCCAAGGTAACAAATGATCTTGAAACTCTACTTCAAAATTCTTATTCGAACAAAATCTGACTTTGCCGCTTAATGAATCTGAAAAGAAACCACGATGCCTGGGTAAATCAGTAATCCATGACACACTTCCCATTCATAGAGGTTCAAAATAATTGTACAACCGGGTCACTCATTAGTTACCACCACTTCCCATGTCAATCCTGTAAACTTAACTGGAATTGATACCCTTTATTACAATCTCGTCATTGTGATGGCATCAATACGCTGTGGATAGTGAATCTCTGTCAATGTACAGATACACCCACAGCTGACAACACAAAGTTGCACTACAGCAGGTGCGCGCAAACCAATTGACAAAAGAGGACTTCATCTTTCTAGCCCTTGTGAAGAACCTGCACTAGAGCAGAGTCAACTTCCCTGGCACTACAGTGACTGGTGAGGAAAGTGAAACGCTACACATTTTTTTTGGAAAAAGATGCTCTCTTTTTGGAACGTTTCATGGCAAATTCTTGCAAGCGCTTCCACAACGCTTGCCTCTCTTCACTCCATTGTGTCCGGTACTGTTGATACAGATCCTTGTCCACCCACACCTTGAGATGCAAATGCTCCACATTGCGATAGGTGCCATGGTTCAAAATCATGCTGGTGAACGGAAGCTCTGCATGTCTGAGAGCCCTCACAGCCAGACTCCACAACCCAAAAAGCTCCTCATCATCCAATTCCGACATCCTCTCCACATGCCTCACCGGAGTGATGACAAAGCCACACCTCCCTTTAGCATCTAGTCTGCACACGGCATTTGGCTGATCACAAAACTCTTCCAACACGCATTCTCCTGCCTCTATGCCGGGTTCTTGCCCTGGAAAAAGAGGAGCACTTGAGTAACATGATATGCAATCTGCTAAAGGCAACAATGCAGGCCCCAGTTTCTCAACTCCATAGTATATTTCCACTCTAAAGTCCCCTTCACCATCCAAAATTTTCATGTGAAAGTCCCATATCTGTCGATTTCCCTCTAGTTCCCTTGTTATATCTCTGAAAAAAGCCACTATTTCTGCTTTGGAAGTGTCTTCTATGAAGCTGCAGAAGTCTTTAGAAGACTGTTTTGCATACTTGAGCAGTAGTTTCTTCCCTGGAGAAAGGTCTGTACAGCATACCCGGTCACTAATTAACCTGGTAGGCTTATCATTCTCAGCTTGAGGTACCAAGGGCCTTCTGATAGATGGAGATGTACTACCTGAAACCACCATCACCCTAAACGCGAAACCTGCAAACTGTGAACGTAAAACTTAAGCATAGTAATGATAGAGGGCATCTTAACTGTTACGAATAAATGATTGCAAAACTTAAATTTGTGATCAGGCTTAGGTAAGATCAAAATCTATCTCAAACATCCTCTCGCTTTTTTTTCCGACTGGCCTTAGGCCCAAGATCCTCCCGTAGTTACTGATTTTCCGATGCCCATAGGCCTCCCGTAGGCGCTTAATTATCTGCCTGTAGGCGATGTCGCCGAGAGAGCACCAAGGGGGGTTTTGAACCCAGGACTCTTGGTCCCAGCAGGCAAACACCTTCACCACTTGAGCTATCACCTCGTTGGCAACCTCCTCTCTCATTTTAGTCTGCAAGGAGCTATTGCAAACCTGTTGAGATGTTTGCATTCCAAGCCAGCTCTTTCCAACTTTGTTAACCACAGTCAATTGGCAAGTTGGGAGAAGCCCATGGTTAAATTGCCACATCCCATTAAGCTCGGCCTTGGAAAATAATTTCCTACCTGGATGTCAATGAAACAATTGTGGGCATTGCCATTAGAGCAGCTTTGCCACTGCCTTTGTCGTGTGCCCACACAGCAACCTTGTGCATTCATCAACCTGATCTTGCTCATGCCTACGTGCTCATATTTGGAATGTAAGGAACTTGTGAGGTGGCATGATGAAATGGCCATTTCATGTTGAGGCATCTTGACAATCATGTCATTGGTATCCCACTCCATCGTACCTTTTCAAGACCGCTTGTGGGAATATTCCAGGAACATCCCTCCCAGCCCGGTCACCACATTACCACAATCTTCCTCCGAGAATATTTTACTCCATTGATCAAGAATCCTGGTTGGAATATTCCACTCCATTGTCAGATTATTCATGGAATGTCGTTTCCCACCTAACGGGAGCAGGTCCTGACATTACTAGAATATCCTCTCCCGGAGGAGGTTTCCTACTTCATGACACGCATGTAGCATCCTTGAACTCTTAACCCTTTCTTTTTTCCAGAAAAGAAACTTCTATTAAGTAAAATAAAATCATACAAAAGGAGATCTCAAACCAAAAGGTACCAATTGGGGGCACTACGCTGCCATAAAAGCCCCGCCCCGTAGCAGTGGAGAGGAGAAGAAATTGCCATGATTCCACTCTCTCATAAATCTGCTGCGTTCTGTTTCCTAACCCAACGGATGCTTTAAACAGATCACAGTTCCCAAAATAGAGCAGTCCCGTTGGCTGGCCTTAATCCATACATACATTAACTAACACCAGCCGTCAACCCTCAGAATTTGAACATCAAACAAACCCTTGATTACAACCCATGTATTAGGTTATAAACTCATTCAGTCTAGCTTTTCGCCACCATGCATTAGGTTAAAGACTCATACTGAGGGTTTGGGAGTACACAGAACTAACCTTCTCGTGCGAGCGCACTGTAGGCAAGCCAAGGCCTCTGAGGGTTGCAGAGACAAGACAATGGCTGAATGAAGTGGCAAATCCGCTGGAGCTTCGCAGCAGGAGGGCCATACGATAAGAACGAGATAGATCTCACCTATTATCGCCTTGCCCCATGTCTTGGAACTTGGAAGCTACGGAGTACGCACCGACAGCCGCCCAAACAAACGCTGAAGGTATTGGGACACACGCACGCACATCTTTTGTTTATTGCTTCGGTGTACAAAAGAGAGCCAAACTTCTTAAAAAGCAGTCACACAAGCTAAAAGCACTGAAAAAACAATGCCAACCGGCCATCATCTCACTGAAAAAACAATGCCAGCTGGCCATCATCGCACTCATCCAGGTGGATGGAATCAAACAAAGACTCACGTAAGGATTGACGAAAGTAAGAATAGCATTCAATCCTTTTAGAATGGAAAACCAATTGATTTCTTATATATGCCAAATTGTCCACAAAGTCCAATATCTAGTCCACATTAGAAAGGACTGAGCATGATCCAATGTAGAAGGCCATGTGCCAAAGAGCCAAAAAAATATGGAGAAGAAATACCCTAGAAATCTGAGCCACAGAAAATGAGAAATGTGGCGGCGCGGATAAGACCAAAGATGATATATCACTGTTTCCTTTATGCCAGGGAAAGAAGGACATTTGGGTGTAGCTATGTGTCTTTTTTTCAAGAAGTTCTCCAACTGGGAGCACTCCCAACAACAAGCATCCTATGGAAAGTTCAATCCTCCATTCTTTCACCATCCAGAGCAACTGTAAGAGAAGTAAAAGGATGCAATTGTTCCTATAACATACGTCATAAAGGTCTGTAGTGCATACCCAAGTGCCAACGGCTTCGAGCTTGAGGAAAGGACAAAACATTTCCTTCAGCATCATCAACATCTTGACAAACCTAAATGCCTTTTGTAGAAAGAAAGTATGCTTGCCGAGGGGAACAAAGAGCCAAAGGAGTAGGGCATGCACGGCTCTAAAAGATATTTTCTTGTCTCAAAGTATTGCCAATCTCAAGAGGTCTACCCAACCACTGAATATATTGTAGAACAAACTTCCAGTCTGCAAGGAGACGAGAGACATAAGGGCATCGAGCAATTATGCCCTCCACATAGCCAAGTAAAAGTTCCAAGTGAGTCAGCTATTTGTTGGTGCCATTTGCCAAATGCATTTGTATTCACATCAAAGCAGAGAGCTACAATCATAAGTGTCCAGGGTTGCTGCTGCGCAATAAAAATCGAAAGCAAAGTGGCTTTGTATGCCAAAACATGATAATGGATATTCATAATATTAAGCCCTCCATGCATTTTCGGTAAGCATATGAACTCATACTTGAGGTGTCGTAAGGCCTTGTTCAATGCTTTTTGTCATGAAACCATAGATTTTGTTTTTGGACCATGCCAGAAGAGGGAGAAAAGATTGAATGTATGCCATCAAAATCGATTGAACTATTCTCAATTTGCCATGAAGTGGCCAAGCAGAGAGCTTCCAATATTCCAATTTAATCATAAGTTTTTGCAACACCCAATCTATAGCATCATGGAGTGAAAGATTCCATCCCACAGGTTATCCTAAATGTCTGACAGGTTGTGTAGGTGATATGATTTGCCTAGGTCATAGAATGTTGTGCCATCAAAATTCATTAAGAAGAAACAATTTTGATTACCTAATGCTAATCCAAACATATGCAAAGTGTTCATGAGACATTGCAGATCTGATTGCATATTCTGAGGAAAAAAGAGAAAGTCATCAGCATATGCCTAAGCAACTAAATGTTGACCATCAGGGAGACAAAGCCCATGTAATCTGCTAGCCTCAGTAAGCTTATCCATATATGTCAAGAAGAGATGAGTAGCAATAGCATAGAGCAAATTACTAAGAGGGCAATCTTGTTAAGTATGTTTACCCACAAAACCCATGGAGAGGATAAGCCTTTCATTTGGCAGTGCTATCTCGATACAACCAGTAAATTATATTCTACATTTCTATTAAAATTGCGTGGAAGAGGAAATGTGACACAACGGCCAGCCTCAGATTGAATGAACAAGTTGAAACCAAATCGGCATTGTTTATATTACTAAATCAGATGAGATACAAGAATGACAAATTTTAACTTTAATCTCGAAGAGTTAATCCCCAAGCTGACTCCAACAGAGATGATTTAGTACTCAGCTAACTCCGACAGCAGATTCAGACTTGAAAAATTTAAAAAATCTGAAATATGTTATTTTGTGGAAGACTATTGAGCCCTTTCTTCCTCCAAACATGGAGAAATTGTGGAGCCTTCCCTTACTCTTCAAACACCTTCCCTTAAGGGAAGAGCCTTCCCTTACTCTTCAAACACCTTCCCTTAAGGGAAGCTCCATCATGCCAATGCCTACTCTATGCTTGAAAAAGAGGTCTTTGTTGAAATGGGCAACGTAAACTAAAGCTTGGGTTATTTGAGTGTGTGAGGTGCAAGATATTGTGGAAAGATAAGAATGCCACATAAGATATTGTGTGAATGGTGAGAGCCACATAAAAGAATGTGGAAAAGGAGTTGCCACATGGCATGAGGATGTGTGAGGGAGATTGGGTCAATGGCTATCTATATTAGAAGCCTTTCATTGTATGATAACAACATATGTAATAGAGTATTGTTGAATGTGCTACTCTCTCTCTCTCTCTCTCTCTCTCTCTCTCTCTCTCTCTCTAGTCATGGAGTTTTTAGTGTGGTTTAATCCACCTTAGTTTATGCTTAATCTATGTTACTAATCACCATGATTAATCCCATATTCAGATTTTCAACATGGTATTAGAGCTAGGATGGGATATTGATTATGGTAGATATTTATGTATAGTAGTTTATATGAGGGTTCATTGCATTAAGCACATTATATAATTTTGCATATTTTCTTATGAGAAAATTTAAGTACACTCTATTATCATTAAGATTGCATTGAGAGAGTATGAAGGTGCCAATGGAGTTGCAAGAAGAGAATATTGCATTTGGAAATCATGGACTACCTACAAAGCTGAAAATGGAGATTTAAAAAATATGAAGACCTTTGGAGTTTACATCGTCTCAACAAGGAAGCTACCAACAACAAGGAGACAATGGTGTCTCAAGATAAGGTTGGTTTTGCAATTTTGCCCCAAAGGTTTTTGGTTTGAGCATGATAGAATGCTCAATGTAAAGAACTGCTGATTTATGGAATGAGAGAATCCCATGGTTCTTTGCATTTGGCAAGGAATGTGAAAGGTGCAAACTTATCCAAGTAAGGGATAAGCAGTTATGGGCCGAGGATGGAGCCCATCTTGAGCACACCAAAAGAAAGGGGTAGTGTTGTAAATTTGCTTATGGAAGATGAGCAAACTAGTGTGGAAGCTATTGATGGCTTTCATGATGGTATGCACCTTTGGTTTCAAAAGAAACCATGTGGAGAAGCACCCTTGAATGGATGCATGCATTGAAGGCAAAGCATGCAATTTGAGAGTTCAAATAAAAGCTCACTGTAGACAAGCTAGTGGCTACATTTACAAGTTTTGTTGAGGTAAGGATATACTGCAAAACAAGCTACAAATAGAGCTCACTATTAAAAACCTCAAGTGGGAGGTTTATCAATATAAGTTTGCAGCAAGAAGGAGCTCGCGAAGAGCCATGGGCATGGAGAACCAATAGCTAGAACAAAACAGCTCAAAGCTAAAGCTTAAAAGCTTGGAGACCAAGGCAACACCAAGCAGATGTGAGAGAAGGTGACTAAGAAGACAATAATGTATTAATTAATGAAGTTAAAACAACGCGGAGTAGCGGGAATAGTCCCAAGATATAATAAAGACTTCAGTAGTAGTCTGGATCCACTTAGAGGCATTGGTGTAGAAGAAGCATAAAGCCATTATGCTTGGGATGCGGTGAAGAAACGCATGCCATAGACAAAGAAGAGGGCTTATAGCATCGCATAAAGCCATTATGCTTGGGATGGTGTGAAGAAACGCATGCCATAGACAAAGAAGAGGGCTTATAGCATCGCATAACTTATAGTGTTATGCATAAAAGCACATAAGCATGGCGATCTCAATAGCTTGGCGATCTCAATAGCTTGGCGATCAAAGGGAAGCGTAGAAAATAGCACATACATAGGCTGTCTGGATAGGCAGTTAGCACGCAAGATCTTGTGTAGAAAGGCAACACAACAAGTGTTGCTTAAGCTAAAGCTACATGTGTAGAGAAAGAGGTCGCAAAAGGAGGAAGATGACCCAACGGTGTCAGTGGGCTCTAGCCTTGTGTTGGAAACCCAGCCTATTTACAACTTATGCTTGTGTGTTTGAAACTATACTCTTTAGTCAAGCACAACAAGGGAGAAGAAGAGTGATAAGGTGCTTAAAAGGAAGCGACAGCTTCAACAGTGAAGAGCGTATAAAATGGCATACATTGAGACAACTAATGACTTTTTTGGTCATGAGAAGAAGATATGTAACCATGGTTGAAGCTTTGCACACCAACTGTAGAACAAAACCATGGAGAAGCAGGCATGCAGCCTTCACCATCATTTTGGATACATTTCAGCGGGAGTATTTTGTCGTATTGCCATCTATAGGGGTGAGATCATGTTAAAAAATGCCCCCCTATAAGTGGCTTGGTCTCACCCCTACATTTGTCAAAAAGAAAAATATGGACAGCTGAAATGTATCCTTGGCCCTTTACCATAGCCACCAACAGAGTAGTGCAGCTCACATTAGCTTTAAAAAACAAAAAGGATAAGATATGGATTAAACCTTAAGTTTTTTTTTAAAAATTCCATTCACACCACTTATTTATTAAAGTCCCCTTCACATGCTTTGTAACATGTATGCTTAATTGCAATTGCCTGTGTGAAATGGATTTGTATCCCTCCACAACCCTAAAATAGTATCGGCTTGAGGAAAATCAGCCATGGATATAATTTTTGGACCACATTGGATCCCTTGCGTTGGCATAAAATGGTTATATTTTTTTCTCACCCGAAATTATGAGGGTACCCTGCTTGAGCCTCTGGGGAGCTAAAAACGGATGTATTTGTGGTGTGCGTTGAGTTGTGCATGCATGGGCCTCCCACTTTATGGGTAGGTTTCTTTTCATGGGCACATGGGTGTCCAATAAGCACTTGGGTGGTTCTGCTCGAGTGAAATGGTGCTCAAAACAGACTTGAGGTGTCTAGGCTATCTAGATACATGCACACACACTTGTTGACAGCCTAATTTGCATTGAGGAGGAGTATTGAGATTGGCAATGCCAAATTGTTGGGGGTGAGAGATGAGTTGGTCAAATTGAGAGATGGTTAGTTGACACACCTAAGTTTATGTTGAGGAGGGGTGTTGAAATGTGCAAATTTAAACTAAATCTTGGGTTATTTGGTTGAATGTGTGAATGCACCCTAGAGGTGCAAGATATTGTGGAAAGATAAGAATGCCACATAAGATATTGTTGTGTGAATGGTGAGAGCCACATAAAAGAATGTGGAAAAGAAGTTGCCACATGGCGTGATGATGTGTAAAGGATATTGGGTCAATGGCTATCTATATTAGAAGCCTTTCATTGTATGATAACAACATATGTAATAGAGTTCTGTTGAGTGTGCTATTGTCTCTCACTGTCTCTAGTCGTAGATTTTTTGGTGTGGTTTAGTTTATGCTTAATCTATGTTGCTGACTGAGATGGTTAAGGCTTTATATTCAGCCTAGAGGTGCAAGATATTGTGGAAAGATAAGAATGCCATATAAGATATATAAGATATTTGTGAATGGTGAGAGTCACATAAAAGAATGTGGAAAAGGAGTTGCCACATGGCTTGATGATGTGTAAAGAATATTGGGTCAATGGCAATCTATATTAGAAGCTTTCATTGTATGATAACAACATATGCAATAAAGTATTGTTGAGTGTGCTACTGTCTCTCTTTTGAGGCCTACATGAAAGGAGACCTTCCCTCTCACAAAGAAGTTCAAGTGGCAAGTAGAATAAACTGCACCGGATCAGAGACAATGGACATTAGACCCTTGAGTAGTTGCTTAAACTTCTCAGTGTCCCAAGAGATGTTGTGTGCACCATGTACTACATCCACAACAACAATTCCAACTGCCATGGGATCCTAGTAAATATTATGAATAAATTCAATGCCTTCCATGTTAGGTCCCACTTAAAAGATACTCCATGGCAAAACACTAGTACCATAAGATTGACCTAGACTTTCCTTCTGACTGATTATCTATCTAATGTAACCCTTTACAGCTTCGACAATGGTCCTGCCTCTTTTCCTCATGCTAGCTTCTTCTTTATCCAAGTATTACAACAACCAACAATTTTTTTGTATAGTTCTAGTGTGATATTGTAATACTCCTCACACTTCTTCCAAGATCTTTGAGCTCCATCAATTGAATTTGCATTAATAAATGGCACCAGCTCATCTTGCAAGACCTTGTCTTCTTTCATTTGCTTTGATCTATTGGCCATGTCAATGTTATCAATGTCTGATTTTCTCTTTACCAATAGAGTTTTTCCATCAAGGATCTCCCCTTGGATTACTCTAATCTTCTCCTCATCCACCAACCCTTGTAAGCATCAAAACATTGTGATAGTTGGTTGCCTCCCACCCTTAATTCGAGCGCCACTTGAACTTCTTTGTGAGGGAAGGTCTCCTTTCATGTAGGCCTCTATTATGATGATCCAATTTTTGAACACATCATCAATAGATGTGATCATCATGTGTGAGTCCTTTGTAGCAAAGCCATCACCAAAAGCCACCTTTCCAGTCTCCAAGAATCTCTGTTACAAAAATACCATACTATTACATGAATATTGATTATTTACAAACTATTTTGTAGAAGATTTGGACTTAAGTCCAAATATTCCTTCAATGCCGAGAGATTTGGACTCAAGTCTAAATCTTATTTTAATCCATGTAGATTTGGACTCAAGTTTAAATCTCTTGTGATTAGAGAGACTTATATTCAAGTCCAAGTCTTTAGGCATTGGAAGGAGATTTGGACTTGAGTTCAAATCTTTTAGTGAAGGAAAATTTGGTAAATTTAAGGGGATTAAAGGAGGATTTGGACTCAAGTACAAATCTAGAGAGATTTTGAAGTGAGATTTGGAATTAAGTCTAAATCTTCAAGCTAGAAGGGGATTATTAAACTTGAGTTACAAAAAAGTAGTGAACTTACATCCCATTGTGCTTGTTGTGTGCTCCCCTTTGCCGAGCCATGTTGTACTCTTGGTGGTCTTTCAAAAGCTATCCATTGATCTCTTACTTGTTTTAGAATATCGATATAGGTCGATTGCCTCATAACGTTCTGTGATTCCAAGTTTGCCATCAATGATATTTCAACACATTCTTTAGGTGGACAATTTATAATAATCCTTGATTCCTTGGTCTTGTAGTAACTTTTTCGTTCATCCATGGCTGGATATGGGTTACTGATGATAAACACCTTTGTAGCAAAGATAGAATGTTGACTAGAAAGTATCCAATACTGATATGTCTCTATCTTTTCCCTGACTACATTCTCCAAGGGTATGCATTTGCCATCAACTTTCTGAAAGGGCATAAGATTTGCACCAGAAGCTGGAGATCGAGAATTGATGCCAAAATCCAAAGCCATCTTCTTCACATGCTCTATGTTTAGCCTTCTATATACATATTGTGCAGGTGCTTAGAAATAATTAACCACATGGATGTGGAATTTTTCTTTTGATCCCATATGAAGTAGTATTTCTCTCATACTCTACCAAGCCTGATCTATCGACACTGCTCTTAGAAGATAGTTTTTTCTTTGTTTGATCAAAGTTGATAGACAACACAGTGTTAGAAATAGTCATTGGCATGGATGTGCTTGACCTAGATCCTCCTTCAACACCACCTCCTTTGGCACCGGAATATATTTCCTGTCCTCCTATCCGTCCTTTCTTTGTTGGGTTGGGTGAATCTCTTGAATGAGGATCGGAGGGCTTGAGCTTTGCCTTCACTTTAGCATAAGAATCAATTATTTGCTGGATTGGAGCTTCCTCACCATCATCATCCACATTCCATCCTAATGTTGTCATACTGTAGGTGTTGTCTACCTTCATTTGTGTGTCATCATAATTACTAGGATGAAGCAAAAAACCCTTGTCTTTACCCACATCCACACGGACACATGGTACACCTTTCTCTCCAATGGATCCTTCTTGTAATCCAATAACAGACCCTTCACGTTTGTAGGTTTCAGTGTCAGGCTTAAGCACAAAAAGTTGGATGTTCTACATTCGTTTTCCATCTTTATTATGAAAATCCAAGTACCAATCCCAAGAATTGTCATTAGTAACTCCATCATAAAATTGGATTCTTGCTTGTGTTGAGTCAGATGTCCTCTTAGTCATATTTGAGGCCTGTCAATATCAATAAAAGATAGTAATATAGTAAGTACATACATAATTATATTCTCGGAAAGAAGTATGTGCACATTAACCTGTAGGAGTTAGATCCTAGATCTTCCTACAATGCTAAGAGATTTGGACTCAAGTCCAAATCTTCAAGAGATTTGGATGGAGTCTAAATCTATAGAAATTTAATGGATATTTGAACTTGATTCCAAATATCCTAGCCCCACAGGGAGATTTAGACTTGAGTCCAAATCTCTAATTGAAGGGAATCCCAAATCTGTATGAACTGAAAGAAGATGGGGAGATTTTAACTTAAGTACGAATCTAAAGTCATTAGAAGGAGATTTGGACTTGAGTCCAAATCTTCTAGCCTCACAGGGAGATTTGGACCTCTTTGCCTAATAGGGAGATTTAGACTTGAGTCCAAATCTCTTTGCGTCACAGGGAGATTTAGACTTAAGTTCAAATGTCTTTGCCTCATGGGGAGATTTGGACTTGAGTCCAAATGTCTTTGCCTCACAAGTAGATTTGGCCTTAAGTCCAAATCTCCTAGCCTCACAGGAAGATTTAGACTTGAGTTCAAATCTCTTTGCCTCATGGTGGGGAGATTTGGAGTTGAGTCCAAATCTCTAAGTGAATGGAATCAAAATCTATAGGGCCAGGAGATGATTTGGAATCAAGTCCAAATCTCTTAGTGAAGGGAATCCAAATCTAAAAGGCTTGGAGAAGATTTCGACTCAAGTCCAAATCTTTAGGGAAGATGGAGAGATTTAGACTCAAGTCCAAATCTATAGGCTTTGGAAGGATATTTGGACGTAAGTCCAAATCTCCAAGCCTCATGGAGAGATTTAGCGTTGAGTCCAAATCCCTATCATATCCAAATCTATTTGGACTGAAGTCCAATTCCTAAGTCTCATGGGAAGATTTGGACTCCAGTCCAAATCTATAGGCATTGTTGGGGGATTTGGACTTGAGTCCCAATCTCCCAACCTCGCAAGGAGATTTGGACTTAAGTGGGGGGATTTGGACTTGAGTCCCAATCTCCCAACCTCGCAAGGAGATTTGGACTTGAGTCCCAATCTCCCAACCTCGCAAGGAGATTTGGACTTAAGAGGTTGGGAGATTGGGACTCAAGTCCCAATCTCCCAACCTCTTAAGTCCAAATCTCCTTGCGACTCAAGTCCCAATCTCCCAACCTCTTAAGTCCAAATCTCCTTGCGAGGTTGGGAGATTGGGACTCAAGTCCAAATCCCCCAACAATGCCTAGGCATTAAAGGAAGAGTAGGCCTTGCATCAAATTCTTTAAGTCTCACGGGAAGATTTAGACTCAAGTCCAAATCTTTAGGGAAGATGCAGAGATGTGGACTTAAGTCCAAATCTTTAGGGAAGATAGAGAGATTTGGACTTAAGTCAAAATCTATAGAAATTGGAAGGATATTTGGACTTAAGTCCCAGTTCATAGAAATTGGAAGGATATTTGGAGTTGAGTCCAAATCCCTATCATATCCAAATCTATTTGGACCCAAGTCTAATTCGTAAGCATGATGGGAAGATTTGGATTCAAGTCCAAATCTTTAGGCATCGAGTGGTGATTTAGACTAGAGTCTAAATCTCCAAGTCTTAGAGGGAGATTTGGAGTCAATCTCCCAATGAGGCTAGGAGATTGGGACTCAAGTCCAAATCTCCCAACAATGAGGCTAGGAGATTGGGACTCAAGTCCAAATCTCCCAACAATGCCTAGGCATTAAAGGAAGAGTAGGCCTTGCATCAAAATCTTTAAGTCTCACGGGAAGATGTAGACTCAATTGAATCCAAATCTTTAGGGAAGATGCAGAGATTTGGACTTAAGTCCAAATCTTTAGGGAAGATAGAGAGATTTGGACTTAAGTCAAAATCTATAGAAATTGGAAGGATATTTGGACTTAAGTCAGTTCATAGAAATTGGAAGGATATTTGGACTTAAGTCCCAGTTCATAGAAATTGGAAGGATATTTGGAGTTGAATCCAAATCCCTATCATATCCAAATCTATTTGGACCCAAGTCTAATTCTTAAGCATGATGGGAAGATTTGGATTCAAGTCCAAATCTTTAGGCATCGAAAGGTGATTTAGACTAGAGTCTAAATCTCCAAGTCTTAGAGGGAGATTTGGAGTCAAGTCCAAATCTTTTAAGCCTCATTGAAGATTTGGACAATAGTACAAATGTACACAGGCATTGTAGGGAGATTTGGACCCAAGTCTTCATATGAAGCCTCATGGGAAGATTTGGACTCAAGTCCAAATCTATAGCATTGGAAAAGATTTTGACTTGAGTCCAAATCTCTAAGCCTCATGGGAAGATTTGAAGGAGATTTAGACTTGAGTCCAAATCTCCAAGCCTCACATGGAGATTTGGACTCAAGTCCAAATCTTCCAACTTATTGTTTATGGCTTTTTTATATAAAAAATTCAAATTCAAAACTTTCTCGCCAAAAATTTAAAATTTGAATCTTCCCCCCAAAATTTCAAACATGAATCCACAACCCCTTCACCTGCAAGGATTATCCATGATTCTTAATTTTGTTCTAATTAAATCAAAAAGTATGTATTTAATCTAGGCTTTGAAGTAGGGTTTGTAAGTATAACTAAGATTATGTATTTAGATTGTTAATTAAGTTTCAAAATAAAATTATACCTTTTTTAGCATGCTAGTTAGATTAATAAGTACATAGTGTTTTTAATATTTTTATTAGAAGATTAGAAAAGCTCTGTTTTGTTCAACTAGAATAAGAGAAGCAGAGGAAGAAGAAGAAGAAAAGAAGAGGAGAGAAAGAGAGAAGAAGAAAGAGAAAAGAAGAAGGAAAAAAAACATTGTCTTTTGTTTTTTTTTTAAAATTTAGGGTTTATAGAAAAAAAGGATTAAGATGAAGAAGAGGGAGAAGGAGACGAAAAGGAGGAGGAGGAGAAAGAAGAAGAAGAGGAGGAGAGAAAAAGAGAGAAGAAAAAGAAGAAGAGGGGGGAAGAAGAAGAAGAATATTAGGGTTTTTGTATTAGGGCAACAATAGTAATATTAATCATAACTTTAATCAGAGCAGTAATCATACCTTCTGCCTCGCAATAAATCTGAACACCCACACTGCTGAGGTGTTGCTGGTTGTGGCCGAACGGATTGTCAAGCGAAGCAGAATATCGTGTTGCATTTCTCAGAGAGACTAATGATAATATTGTGCGTGTTGCCGTCGTGGACAATATGTATTGCCGAACGCCTCACCTTGCATGAGTACGTCTCACCTTGCATGAGTACGCCTCACCACGGCTATCAGATTCAAGGAAGGGATATTTGGCTAATTATTAGTTAATAGTTAATATTTCATCACTTTTCTTTTAGTACTTAATATTTCATCGCTTTTGGACTTACGTTTATAGTACTAATTAATTAGTATTAGTTAATAATTAGTATTTAATTAATATATAATATATATAGTATATAGTATAGTATAGTTAGTTAATATATCATAGTATATAGTATACTATAAATTATATGGTATAATAATATATTAGTATAATAAATATTTAATAATTAATAAAAATAATAATTAATTAGAATACACTATAGTAAATAATTAGTATACAGTTGGGTACCTGTGGTTCACAGTAGGTTGAGATTTGAAATTGAGTCCAAATCTCTAGGGTTTAGGGGGGAGATTTGGACTTAAGTCCAAATCTCTAAGAATTGGAGGGAGATTTGGACTCAAGTCCAAATCTCAAACCATGGATGGGAGATTTGAAATTGAGTCCAAATCTCTAGGGTTTAGGGGAGAGATTTGGACTTAAGTCCCAATATCTAAGAATTGGAGGGAGATTTGGACTCAAGTCTAAATCTCAAAGCATGGATGGGAGATTTGAACTTGAGTCCGAATCTCCAGGAATTGGAGGGAGATTTGGACTCAAGTCCCACATCTTAAAGTATGGAGATGAGATGTGAACCTGAGTCCAAATCCCCAAGAATTGGAGGAAGATTTGGACTCGTCTGAATCTTGAAGCATGGAGGGGAGATTTGGACTTGAGTCTACATCTCTAGGAGTTGGAGAGAGATTTGGACTTGAGTCCAAATCTTGAAGCATAGAGGGGAGATTTGGACTTGAGTCTAAATCTCTAGAAATTCATGAGAGAGATTTGGACTCAAGTCCAAAACTCTAGGAATTTGAGGGAGATTTAAACTTAACTCCAATTCTCTAGGAATTGGAATGAGATTTGGACTTGAGTCCAAATCTCTAAGTATAGAGAGGATATTTAGACTTAATTCCAAATCTCTAGGCATTGGAGAGAGAATTGGACTTGAGTCCAAATCTCTAAGCCTCCCAACAAGATTTGGACTTAAGTCTAAATCTCTAAGCCTTACAAAGACAAACCTCCAAGCCTCCCAAGGATATTTGGACTAAAGTCCAAATCTCTAAGCCTCCCATTGGAAAATTATGGATTTGTACATGGTAAATTTGTACTCAAACAAATCTATAAGATTTGACTAATAATTTATGGATATATTAAGAGTATGAAACTCCATCCTAAAACAATACTGTTTTTTTAGAATGGTTTCCATTCTTATGGACAGGTGAAATGGCCCTTCAATTTCAAAGTGGAGAATGTGTTGATATGCTCGACACTTTCTCTGAGCTCCAACATGCTAGCACAGGTATGTGCTTTCCTTGCCTGGCTAACAGCCTTACTTACCATGCAACAAAGTCTACTCCATCTTCTCCTTCAGCACTACAGACTGTGAGGAGTCAAGACCCCTTCTTAGGTCTTTTTATGGCTTGACCTACGGGAGGATTATAACCCGTTACCATTTCCTTTAACCAAAATTCAAAGAGACCACTAAGGCCTTCTAAGGGTAGGCCAAAAAGAGCCATTGATGTGTCACGTTCTCAATCAAAAAGAGCCATTGATGTGTCACGTTCTGAATCAAGTGATAAAAATTGCAAGAAAGGACTCACAAAGTGGAACTCTGAGCAAAGAAAATTCGTATACAACCAAACCAATGATATACAAAGTGATGGCAGATGCAAAAGAGACACTCAAAGTGATGGCGCTTGATAGGAGCCTGGTGATCAGAGAGAATCTCTGCATCGACGGTGATAGATAAAAGTTGGATATATACAACGGCTACATGTGAACGCATTGGAGACGGGTCGTGGCAATGAGCTTCTGCGTTGGAGACGGGAAGACTTCTGTGTTAACCAAGGGCAGCAAAGAGGAGGAAAGCACGCTAGCAAGACCCATGTATAGGGCCTCCTTAGAGAGACAGAGAGAGAGAGAGATCGGTCTTCCAGCAGGTGTGCGAACAATCCACCAGAGTAAGTGCCCACTCCACGCGGAGGCCCTCATCGCCACCATCACCCTCGGCACCCTATTCGTCTGCACCGTACGCCCTAGGACCAGCAACAGCCTCTCTCGTCGGGCTATCTGCCTCTATTATCAACTTAAATTTGAGCAAAGATTGACGGAGAGCAAGGAGCCGGACACCGTCCACCCCAATTACGCCCCTATACGTGCATTTTGCACCTGCAGCTTGAAGACGAAGAATCGCGCTTTGGATACCAGATCAAAAGATTGCCTGGACCAAGCCCTGTGCAGTATAAGGAACTCCTTTTCTGATCTGGAAAGCGGAGTATGGCAAGAACTCCAACGCATCTTCCCAAGATGCTTACACTTGGTCCGCTGCTTCCATCTGCTTTTCTAGGCGGTGTGAATTGACTTGTGGGCTGGATGCCACTGCAGTGGTCGTAAGGTATGGCTATGACGAGCAAATGTATTTCTTGGGGTTTATGCTCACTAGCCATGGGTAGCAACATTGTTGTGGCATAGTTGGACAAAGCCTAAGGTGTCCCACTGGCAGGGACAGTGACACGTTCCTCCCTCTTCTAGCTGTCACGTAAAAGAGTCAATAGTACTAGTGAGCCAGGGTAAATTTAAATTCCCCATGCATTAATTTTTTCTCATAGGGGTTGGGAAAAATGCACAAAATCTTGCCCCCATCTCTCTTCTACCTTTTCAAAATCCCTTAGGTACTATATCTAACTACACTATAAGTATGCATATTTCTACCACCTACTATTTGCCATATTTTCTCTCTCATCTTTATATATATATATACTTGCACAAGTAAATAAATCCTAAGTCTATTTCCTCATATATATTTATGCCTAAGATATCTTTTTCCTAAAAGTCTCCTTTTGCACCCAACCTACTATGCCCTATCCTAGCTATGCTATGATACTACTATATATATTATTTACACCACCATATTGTATTTATTAGAGTTCACACCTAATAGATACATAAGACATGCTACACCATATATATATATATATACATATTATGCTATATAATATCATTTTTCTCCCTCATTATCAATCTCCACTCTCCCACCCTCTTTTTCCCCGACACCACCTTGTGGGGCCCACATGGGCCCACCCACGCCCATGTGTTTACATGGGTCCCACTTGTCTCACACGCATGCTGGAAGCTCCCTCCTCACACCCTCATGCATAGCCTCTCCACTCGGGCCCACGTGGGCCACCCCGAGCCATCCTGCACACACATGCTTGCCCAAACCCTCATCAAGCTTCTCTCCCACATGAGCAACCCCACACACGCCACCCTCCTTGTAATTGTTAATTCCTTTCCTTTTTTGGAGAGTTTATCATCATCAACCTACAAAAGTCAAAACCATCTTTGGATACACAATCCAAAGATGGTTTTGACTTTTGTAGGTTGATGATGATAAACTCTCCAAAAAAGGAAAGGAATTAACAATTACAAGGAGGGTGGCATGTGTGGGGTTGCTCATGTGGGAGAGAAGCTTGATGAGGGTTTGGGCAAGCATGTGTGTGCAGGATGGCTCGGGGTGGCCCACGTGGGCCCGAGTGGAGAGGCTATGCATGAGGGTGTGAGGAGGGAGCTTCCAGCATGCGTGTGAGACAAGTGGGATGACCCCGTAAACACATGGGTGTGGGTGGTGGGCCCATGTGGGCCCCACAAGGTGGTGTTCGGGAAAAAGAGTGTGGGAGAGCTAAAAGTAGCCTCACCAGTCTTAGGCCCACACTAGGCCTACTTTTAAAAAAACACATGTAAGCCAATAAAGGCATGTAAGGAAAGGCTTCTCCAACTTAAAAAAAGAGAAAACAAATGAGGATGTGCACTTTGCTCTACAAGGATACAAGGCTCCAAAAGAGATAGTCAAAGGTGGTCTCCACTTTATCAACAATTTCCAACCTTCCATTTATGGAATAAGGAATGCAAAGTCTACATTCCCTTTTTCGTAATAATAATGAAACAAAATATCAAAGCTTGGTATTATCTCAAGATTTTCTTTTATGGAGAAACCCAACATCTCTAAAAACATCCATGAGGATTCACTAAGCCTCTACACACCATCTACATATCCTTGGAGAGGCTCATTTTAGAGAATTACTTCAAATCTGCAGAACAAGTTTTTTAATCATAAAAAATTTACACCATGAAACAAATGATGCTCTGTTACTTACCCAAGTAGTATGGCCAATGCAGCCACCAAGGTTTTGCAAATCTTGGATGTGGAAACATAATCTCCCTCTCTCCAAGCGTCTCCGGGGGTTCACCTCAAAACATTTTAGTGTACCATGTACGATCAAAAGGAGGGGTATTTTAATTCAAATTTTGGAAAATTTTTAACAGGATTACAATAACAAGAGGGGTATTTTAATTTAACTTCAAAAAAAAATCCGTTAGTTCATATGTAAAGATGGGTGGTTTTATTGGGGGGGAAATTTTAGTTAAGGGGTTTTTTTAATGCCCCTTGAACGCATGTGATACATATGATTTTTTAGAAGTGCACCCCCTGAGCCAAGCGTGCTTCCTGGGATAGGGAGGTGACGTCCACTTTAGTTAGAATGGGTAGCTCTAGGTCAAGCAAATATTGTGCAAGCTCCTCCAGCACTCATGGTTGCCATGCCAAGGAGAGCTCAGACAGGCAATGGAATAGAAAATGAGAGCGGGGTCCCATGGAAGCTCTTTATAAGCATTGGAATAGCCATCCCTGTAACCTAATTACCCTAGACCAAAACCCTATACTATAAAACCAAAACCCTAGACGTTAATAGGGGCCCAAACTTTTTTGACTCTCCTTCGTGTTATCCTCCACGTAGCATGGCGTGTGGGTCCTTTCCCCACTCTCCACCGTGGTGCTTTCTTCCCCTCCCCTGTCCGCTTGGCAAGCTGGGCTAATTTGGACCTTTGAGCCCTCTCCCTTGAAATGTTTCTACCAAAGGTGTATCGAAAGAACCAATCAAACATTTCCTTGAGATAGTTGTGCGAGTTTTACCGCCTCCATGTCATGTGTTCTTGAAGTACACTCCTCTTGCATGGTAATGACTCTTCTCCATTCCTTAGGTACTCCACATGATGTCAAGGGAGCCATATGTGTTCATGAACTATGCACCATGAGCATACAATATGTGCTGTAGGTAGAGAAAAAAACCACATTTCTATAAAATAAATTAATAGAAGATATCTTTAGTGCAAAGCTTAGAAATCTATGGAATACCATGTAATGCATGATATTCAATTTACCCCATGTGTTGACCATGGCTTTAATGAAGCTTTGTGACTCCACTTGAAATTGTTCCTCAGTGGTGCTGCTTAGATTCATCAACCACACAACCTTGTTGAAATCTACCCACACAACCTTGTTGAAATCTGCCCACACTTGCTGATGCAAGATAATAATATTTACATCCAAGCAGTCTGAGGTAGTGCAAGCACAAAGGTCTTTCCATAGCTCCCATATCTTTGGAGCTATGATTTCCACACCTTCCCTATGTGCATTTGCTA